>NC_088603.1:130745648-130780648 GCF_036013475.1 Columba livia | reverse complement strand
CACTGAAATTCTTGCTGTGCAAGGACACTGGGCCAAAGCCTAGCCTGGGTTTAAGCATGACCATCTCCTAAACTGTTTCTTTCCAACCTTATTTCTGGCTCCAAACCACACAGGACCAGGATGTTGACTGTGTGTGAACAAAGAAAAGCTGTATTTGGCATGCTTCCTAGAGGACAGTGCACCTGAGCTACCTGTATTTGTCCTTTGCCAGTTATTAAAACAAAAACTTGAGCCTATGTTAAAGCCCTGAGCATATCCAGTCTCTTAACACTCCAGAGAGTTACAGCATTTATCCTGTATGTTTGTATTTAACTGTGTTGTAAACAATATGGATAACTAACAAACCTAAATTCAGGAATAGACTCAGATACTTAAATTGATAGCTTCAGTATGGATAGAAATTATGAATACTGATGGTGTCGGCAGTCGTGCTTTCCTTGTGTACCCATGAAGATGGAGCTATGGAGGAAATGCCAACCAACACAAAGAAATCTATTCAGTCCTAAATTCAAGTGTGGTGAAGAATGAGAAATTGCACACTGATAGTAAAGAAGAATGGATTTCTTCATATATAAGTATACACATATATAAATATTTATATATAAGTTTATATTGTTATTAACTATTATTTTTAGGATCTACTGTTGTAGCATTATAAACTTCCTTCTGAAAGCAGTGCAGCTGTCCCCCAGCGTGCGAGAGATTGTAAGATCAGCCACCTAAGGAGAAGAGTTTACACAGTTTTGTAAGAATAAGCTGTGACAAGACATAAAAATTTGGTCTGGGAGAAAAAAGCTGTAGACATATGGACAGAAATAAAAAGAAGAGGAAGTAATTTCAGAGAAAAGCTTAAGAAGGACTTGAAAAAGGAGAAGGCACTTGGCAACTGGGGACAAGAAAATTTACCTCATGCAGCCTGGCGGAGTTGAGGAGAGCAGCACATAAATGAAGAAAAGTTGATTCTTACTGAGGTATTGAAAAATCCTATTCAATTAAGTTTTTCGTTCAAGATGCCTTGCTGGAGCTTTCTGTCTGAAAAACAATCAGCCTGCTAACTGCAGGCTCCAAGTGAGTATGTGGGAAAAGATTTTTCTTTTTGTGGTATAGGTTATGCTGACATGTAGAATGGAAGCTTAATACTGTACTTTATCATTAGTCCAATGAAATTACAGATATCAACTCCTTTAATAAATTAAAGTTATACCACATGGAGAAAAGGATTAAACCACGTACAGAATTAAGGCTATCTTCATTCTTTTCTGGTCTTAGACCCATTGAAATAAAAAGGGCTGGTTTGAGAAAGTTGCTAGGAGACCATAATCACAAGTGTCAGAATAATACATTTTTATTTAAAATAGGAGATGTTGATTAATGAACATGCTTAACAGATAATGACTAAGGTATTGAAAGCATCTGTGTTCTATGAAATTTCAGGTGAAACATTTAATTTATATGTTGAAAAACCAAATGAGAAATGAAAGTCTTCAAGGTAAAGCCAACCAACATACGCAGTTAAAACTGAAGAACACAATAGTTTCCTAAGTACTTGATTAGAAGCCCCTGGATACTGAGAAGCAAGAGAAAATGTTTCCAGTGTCCAAGTCCAATCAGACTAAAAACAAATAATAAAAAAGGAAATGATTTAGCTATTAGTCTCAGGTGGACATATTGTTGAAACTGAAGTAAAATGAGCAAATTTCTTTGGAAGTAATGAATTGATTTAAAGGTGAGATACTGGAGAAGATGCTGTGTATATAGCACATTAAAATTAGAGGAAATGAACCAATACATTAAATTTGTGGTAAAGAAACTTTAGCCTAAATGAAAAGTTAACTTATTAAACCCAAAACAGAAAGGTCCTAAGATTTATTAAATCAAATCCTCCAACACTGTCTACAACAATCGCCACTTTAATTTTTGTTATGACAATTTAAAGAGGTGTTATGCTCTGAAAACACTAGCATGATATTTTGCATGCAGGATTTATAATCCTTATGTTCTGGGAACCAGGAGTCCAAGAATGTTACGTAGCTATTAGTAGGAATCTGAAACTACAAGACACTGACTCTCCTTTCTCACATTTATATAAAAGTGGTGAGATACAATACACAGCTCACAGTGATGACCACCTCGGCTTCATGTGCATAGCATGGATTGTGTTCTTATTGATTCGTGCCAGTTTCTTGACAAGGAAACAAGTCAACAAGACTGTCCATCCAAATCAAGTAAAATAATTTAAATGCTATGAAAAAAAATACTTCCTATATGCTAACAGACACCTGCAAAAGACAGAAAAGGAGATATTGGTCCAGTGTCTGGCTGCTGATCACTCCTCCTACTAGTGACAACAAAAGCTTATCATAGCTACAAATCTTGCTAAGTCTTCTAGGGAAAAAACATCTGTAATCACAGAACAGGAATCACAAACTGGTCTTGAAATAATGGTAGTTTGACATACACTGATAATTCCATTTTTAATGTGGAATCATCATAAAAGCATGATCTATTTCTGTAGTGGTTTTACTTGATAAATGATAAAGCCAGGTATACCTTTTTACTAAGCCATCAGTTAGCTAATTGTAATTTAAATATTTCTAATAAAGTATTATATGCATAGGTTTATTTCTACATACATCACATATAATTTCCAATAAGAAAGTGTAGTTGCATGCAATCAGAAAACAGCCATGCCTGAAGCAATTACAGTGCAGGAAAAATACATTGTTGGTGATGTTAGCTGAAATGACAGCTACTTACACAGAGAAAGTACAACCCAAAATAGTGCTTCACTTAAAAGCAAAATAGATTAATGTTATTTTAATAGTTGGCTCAAATTTTTAAAGTCTTATAAGAAGCACAATGTACAATGGATAGTTTTCCACTATACACTAAAATAATGAAATTAGGAAAAAATGTTTTGGTAACTTGTAATTGAGAACAACAAGTGTGCCTTCTGTGTAAGAAAAAGACTGAGATAGCACTAATTTGGAAATAATTTGCTCTTCCAAGTTTTATAGTTACTTCCATTAACAGTTCCAGCAACCTTTTTATTTTAGATCTGAAGAAAGCTTTCCTGGCAAATTGGAAAGGACTGGCACTATAGATTCCTTTCCTGAATGGTGCCTTTATCATCTACCTAAAAAAAACTAAATAGGAAAATATTACTGTTTATCAAACTCTAACAGAAATAAATTTGTTTGGACTTCTATAGCATCATTATTTAGTCATCTTTATATGGTATGATATTATTCTGAGATTGCTAATTTCATTTATATTCTGAATTAATTTAACACCAGGTCTTGAATCCTTGTATTAGTTACTTAATCCAAACTCACCAGAAATATGACATGACTAATCAGCCAATGATTAGCAACATTAATTCATTTCTGTTGTGTAAAGAAAAAAACAAAGTAATGCTCTGTATAAATTCATACACACAAGAAAGACTAAATAGTAAATAAAATAAATGTGATTAGTTCTTAAACAGAAATGGTCAGGCTCTAAGAACGTAGTCAAGAAAGAGTTTCAGCACCTAAGTCCAAGAGAGTGATTCACAACCCCCATGAAATATTTAGGCACCTTGCTTTCTACCAGTAGCTTTATTGCTACAGCAAATTTCTTAAAGTTATATCACTCTGGCACTATCCAGGCCCCAAAGTGCAGCTCTTTTGGGAGAGCAGAGCATGCCAATGCCCATCTTGTGCCTAAGACAACTTAGTATATATATAAACAGCTATCCTTCTACCTATGTCTCCTGAAAGGCCTGTTTCAGCAGTCATGCACCAGGATTTCCAAACATGCATTGGCAACTGTGAGTCATACATAAACATAGTAAGAGATGGTGAGAGGTGCACCTGCTCATATCCATATTTTTTTTTTAATGTAACAATGGGTAGAAGTGAGAGATTTGATTTCTGTGATTCCCACCTCTTGGAAGTTCAACTCATACATGCCTGTGAGGAGCTAAACCATCTGTAGATTAGGCTGCAGGAGAAACAGCAGTCAAACATGTGAGCATTTATAGCATCTAGATGTGTCTTTATAATGATCTATTTCTTTATTTTCTGTCTTAGGTTCATCATTGTGCTTTCCACTGGGAGAAAATTATCCCTTATTTCCAGTTGAAAAGTTAATAAAGTACTATGTTGGCAGAAATATTTTGCCAATTTTGTCAATGTCTCCTCTTCTGACCTCTGTTGATTGCTAATTCTGTATCTCTTCTTGGAATTCAGCACCTGGGAGATACTAAAGATCAGCTTCCATAAATATCAATGGCATCTCAGTCTTTCAGCATTAAGACCTGATGGCATTTAATGCATCCTTGAATGTAATAGTTTCTGCATTTGTCTTTTTTTTCTTTGTCGTCTTTATCTACTGGACTTAAATTATATTCAATTGCATAATCTGCAAATGATTTTTTTTTCTGTGAGAGGTTCACCACAAACAGTAAAACTTCATTTTACTGTGTGCTGATAAAAATTAGAAATTCCTGTGCTCTTATGTTCAATTTTGAGAAGTGACAGAAGGCAAAGTACTTCATACTATCTTTTTTTTAGTAACAGCAAAAATACTGCCATTTTATCTTAAAATATAACACTTTACTCACTTTTTATGCTTGAGCCCAGAAATTGCTTTGAGAATGTAAGCCTTAACATACTGTCTAAGAAAAAAGTCTTCTACTATTCTTGAAAAACAAAGCTTTCTATTTTGCATAATACTGGTTTTAGCAATTCACATAATTTTCCTTACTTAATTTGCCTTATAGTTTGGAACTGCAGGACAGACAATCACATAGCAAAAAATGGGTTTTTCATGAAGAGTTCACAGTGCTTTCCATATTGAAATCTTATGCATATATACCTAACATACAGTATAACTGTTAAAGAGTCATGATTATACATACACACAGGAGCTTTGGCTTTAAGGTTTATAAGCTGAGGACAAAGATTTGGTGTTGTGCAGTTCTTCCTCCATGCAGTGAATTTACTCTTGAGTGTTTATTTCCACTTGCATCAAAACACCCACAAGTGCATTCAGATTCCCTCTGAATGGCATTGGGAGTTGCATTTCCTTCATTTCACCTGAGCAGTGAGACAGTATAATCAAAGTAAGTGTGGCTTTACATTTCCTTCCCACCTTCAAAGCTGTCAATAGTGTTCAACTTTTATCTTAAACAGCATTTAATTTTGCCTTCCAAACACTGCATGAATTTCATGCATAAAAATAAGGTGTGTAAGCTGACACCTGTGAGGCACAGAAGGACTGGCAGAAGGAGCAGCTGAGTGGGCTTAGCTCGTGTACGATGCCACTAATACAATTTTGCATAGACCACCAGAAGAAGAGTGGAATTATTAAGTATACAGACCCATTCCAAGTCCCATTTGGACATTTAATTTTGGTACTGCCATTTGCAAGCATATACATATCTATTATGGGCAGAAGACAGAACGAAAAGGAAAGAATCTAACACAGATTACCAGTTCAGACCAGAATTTATTTGTAGCGACAAACTTATTTTGCAGATTCCCTAGGACTTATTTCACCTGCTGAACTAGAAGGGAAAGGCAATTTCAAAGTAGATGTAGCATCCCTTCTATGCATCAATTTATTTGGACAAAACTTACAGATTTGCACATTTATCCACAAATTTTGTTTGTTCTTACCATCTGTACCATGAGAAGAGCAAAAACCATTCCCAATAGCTCACCTAAACTGTTTCCAATGACAACTGATAATTGTCCATTTATTTTTTTTGCTCCGGTGTTCCAAATCCTTTTACACAGGCTTGTATTTCAAGGAAGATGAGCAAGACTGGAGAACAGAGAGACTGGCATATTCAATCTCCATTTTTATGCAGTTGACAGTATTTTTTATAAGAACAATTTTGAAATTCCTCTTTCATGAAGCATTTTGTCCATGTTGCTATTTTCCCTCTACAGTAGCCAAATGCAGGTATTAGATAAGCTTTTAGATGTTACACAGAAGATCTGTAAGGATCTACTTTTGAATTAATGAAGACAATAGGAAAGGTTCAAATAGCGGCTGAAGAAAAATCTAGATTTATATTCAACTACTTTTCGTGTTCTTACTATTATCTGCTACTATGTTATGAACATTTAATTTATGGTCATGTTCATTTGTAACACGTTAAGACATTTTCTATTTTCAAGACTATTTTTGAGTCTTTTCTTTAATAAACAACTAAATCAATGAAATAGTACTGAGAGAAAAGAGAATTCAGAATTTAAGAAAGGGGGGATAAAGTTTCATTCTCTTGGGTTTTTTTGCTCTAAAAAATGCAACAGTGATAAATGCCCAGAATCTTTCCAACCCTCTTGTTCTGCAAAAGACAAAATTGCGTATAGAGCATTTTCCAGGTTTTCCTAAAAATTGGATCTATCATAGTAATCACAGTCTATATGTCAAGGTAAAGTGTATTTTAAAAATTTCCCTGTTGCCCCCGTCATCCACACCAGTGTCCCTCTCACCCTCTCACTTTGCTTTTCTTCTGTTGGAAACCAAACAGTGGTAAGATGGAGTGGAGTGCTCAGGTTCAATTCCAACACCAAATCAAAACATCATTTGAGCTTTCAAAGGGATTTGAGAAGTACCCCTGAACCTCACAACACAGTTGTAAGCTATAGTTATGAACCTGCCTTAGTGCCTTAGCTGTATTGAGTGGATTGTCTGATGCTGTCAGATATCAGATGATTTTTCAGCACTGGAGGAGGAAAAACGTCTTCATTCTTCCGTCCTCTGCCTGAAACTCAGATTCTAAGCCCCAAACAACAGCACTGATTTATTTACAAATCCCAGATAAATTCTCCAAGACTATAAGTGGCATTTTCTCACATATTACTTACTATTGTTTAGGAAAGAAAACCAATGAAACTTAAACACTCATTAAATTTCTAAATGAAACTGCAAAGCAATAGTGATGAAGGAGGAACTGTAAGGCTCAGTTTGTGCCTATCAGTATTACAAATAAATGCTTTACACACAAAAAAATATGGAAGGACCTGAGTGGCTATAATCCACCTTTTTAAAGAAAATTTATATCCCATCATCTGTGATATATAGTGTGTCTAACCAACAATGTAATTTAAAGAGCAGTCTTGCTTTTTATGTTATTTTGTTTTGTTTTGTTTTGTTTTCAAGTCTAGATAGTCTTCTCAAAAATGTATTATAGATTTTTAGGTTGGAGAAATAAAAGACTTTCTACAGTGGAATTATTTTCAAAAGGTGTCAAACATCAGAAGTCTGAAAAATCCCTCATAGCAGGGGACCCAAGGCAAGACACATGGATCCTATGGTCACTTTTGAAAATCTTGGCAATGTAATTTTAAAATTTTAATCTAATTTCCTGTGCTTATTTATAGAACAGTGCAAGCTAAGCCCTTTGTTGAACCGTAGCCATTCTGTGAGTTTATGTTATCAGTTATAAAAATGTATGCTGCCCCAATTTCACAAGTCCTTAATTGCTCATCTCCTCCCACAGAAACCATTAGCAAGGGATATATGATATGTATTTCTTAAAATATAACACGGAATGCAACGCAAATTGTCAGGCTATTCAGAAGCTATGCATATTTTGGTGACTCAGAACAATGCACAGCAGTATAAGGAGATTAATAAAATTAAGAGTTCATATTCATTCCCAGTTCCAATTGGTCTTATTTAAATGCTGGGCTGTCCTAAGGTTAAAAATAAGCCCTTCGAGTTTTACACTTTAAATTGTAGCTTTAATCCTTTGTCTCATTTAAATTTGATAGACTATATTCAAAGCATATGGATTATAAATATTCATTAATATTTTATTTATTTATTTTGTTAAATGTCACACATTACAAACCAGAGAGGTTAGCAAAATGCATATTTCCACTGATTATTGAAATATATTTTCTGCATGACCACAAAAAATGTTGTTTAAGTTCTAATATTTGAACTCAATATTTCCTCACAGAAAAGTAATCTGGTAGAAAGCATTATGAAGGAGTCCATCAGACTGTGAGTCATATTGCATTTGGTGCAGAAAAACAAACATATTGCATATATTTAAGGAAGGGAGAGATGTGATCTGGATAATTACAGGCACAGCAATCTGGCCTCCTGAATATTTTAGAGCAAATTTGGATCAACGTATATTTAATTATATAAATTGGAAATGAAACAAAATTCTAGGAAGTTTCAACAAAGGTAGGTCATGCCGGGGTAATGCTGGACCTTTTTTGGTTAAAGTAACAGGTTTTCTAGGCAAACAAAATCTAGTAGCTAAAATACATCTGGACATCAGATTTACTACAAAGTAGTTCCCATAGGAAAATATTTATTAAGTTAATGAAGAGAGACTAGCACAAGAATTGTAATATGGGTAGGGGAAAGAGTGCAGGTGATACTGTTAGGGGAAACTGTTAGTATGAAAAGTAAAATAGTTTACAGTGACAATAAATTTGGATTAGTACAGAAGAGGTACAGACTATTGGACAGAAGAAAATGGAGAAGTGAACGTTGGAGTAGAAGGGATAACATGCAACAGTAGGAAGTGTGAGGTTTAGGACTAATAGCAAGACTTTGGTGGTTAGCGACTGGAAATAATAGGAGAAAAAAGATAATGCTTGGTACTATTAACCAGTCACATAAAATGTCTTAACCACCATGTGAAGAGGCTGCCAAAATAACAAATATGATCTGAGGTTGTGGCAAGTAAAGCATTTGCAGTAGAGACAGGAAAGCAGTAATAGAAGACACTTGAAATATCCACCTACAGATGACAGAGAGTATGTTCAGCTGCATGTTTTATGTGCAGAATAGCTCACTTGCCTTAGCTCATGTGCTGAGTTTACAGTCTTGTAACTGTGTTAGAGAAGCTGATATAGTGTACCTCTGACATGCTTGGTCTTTTAGAATACCTTAGCTAAGAAAAATAATGTAGGTGTAGACAGAAAATGCGGTTCTCACAAACGTGGTCTTCAGTCTGGAAGGCTAATATTTCTTTTCCCTGTAGCCTTGTGACAGCTTGTGAAAAAAAGGTTTTCTCCAATGAATGATTCAGTACACATAAAATTAAGTTACTACTCCAAACTGATTGAAGTTGATGAAGTTGATGTGTCTCTGTAGTCATTTTTATTTTACAGAATTCAGACAATTGTATGTTTAATATAAATAATTATGAGAACTTAGAAGAACAGAAAATTGCACTTCTCAGTGGAAGATTCTAGTATATTTTACTGCCCATCTACTTGGGGAGTGCAAGGACCAAAGACATAGCTAGATTTTTCAGAAGACGAAGTGTATCAAGTTGTTCTATCAGTGCACTCATTTGCAGTAAACCTTTGACCAGATTCATGGGTGGACTGCATGAAATGTGAGCTGTTGGAATCAGGGCAATGGATTTCTTCCAGAAGAGGGAAGATGGGTTGGTCTCCCACTGTAACCTACATCCAAGTGGAAAACACAAAGTTGCATGTAGAAGTTGAGACAGATTCAGATCAACCATGCTAACCTATATCCCTGCCTTCTAAAGATCATGGGATGCATCCAAGTGAAGCTCAACCAGCGTTTTGAATTTGAAAGTGAAAAATACTTATTAGAAATTTAAAAATTATATGTAATTAATTAGATAGAATAATATAGTATTGAATTGAAAATGTGTATTTATTCATCTAAACTATCATTCTATCTTCCATAAATACGTAGAAAATAATTTATGTTGCAGGCTTCATCAGTGGAATTTCTGTTAAACACAGTCTAGCAGTCCAGCAAATATCTGAGATCACTAGTTTGAAGTGTTTTATTTTAGAGCACGCTTTTATCAGGAAATAAGTAAAAAAACAAATAATCCTCAGGCCAAAACTTTTTATACTCTTGAGCTTTTTCTCCCATGAATCCATGAGAGATATGCCTTGATAGCTCCTATTAACACAAGTGGGAGTTGCAAGCGAATCCCTTATGCATTATTTGAAGAACTTATCTCAAAGCATTGCCCAAAGCAAATTTTTATGATAGCTTGGCACCTCTGGGAAAAGGGATTTATAATGACAACAACTGAAAAAGACCCTAATCTATAGTTTAGTGATAGGAATAAGAGTAGTGTTATAGGTTTTCAGTTATTATGCAGCTGAACTTGAACTCCAAATTGTTTCCTTCTTGAAGAAATATTTGAAGTAGTTTTATTGAAATAACTATTATAATGCTTTAAATCTTCTAAAGTATTTTAACATTATCTCAGATTTCAACCTTTTTTTTCCCATTCCTCAGTCAAATCTTACAATATGTAAAAACATGCATTATTAACAAAACCTATATAAAACCCCTTGAAAACCGTCATGTAAAGCAACAAACACTCTTGTATGTATACCTTTAAAGTAATGTTTTCCTAATATCTATACATCTAATCTATTGCTGGCAATTTTTATTGTTCTTTGGGTAATCATCTATGTTTTTAAAACTTCCAAAAGGAAATAAGAAACAGTAAGGACTTGAAGCTAAATGGCATGAGTAATGCACTGCAAATTATCTTGTCAATAATGAAGCCCAACATTTAAAAAAACAAGGTTGATAAAAGCATCTAAATTAGAACCCTGTTTAAGTTTGGGATTTTTTTTAAATCTTTTGACATGGCAAACTTTGCCATTTTGTAACTTTAGAATTCTTGCTAGGTTTCAAAAAATACTAATGAAAAGTTAACTCAGATTGGCAGGCTGATATTAGGTATTTCCTGATTATGTTTTTGGATCTTGTGGAGAAGAAAAAAAAAAGCTTTCTTAAAAAATAATGAAGTATTTTCTTTTCCAAATCAACTGAGAATCTTTATTTATAAAGACAGTTTTTGAAGAACCTTGAAAAAATGGCCAGATTTTGATGCAGTCTAGTTCTCTTTGAGCCCACGGATAGTGGTGTAGTTTGTAGCCTGAGAAATGCCTTTTCACTGAAGAGAATTCCTTTCACTCAGAGTCACAGAAACAAAGAATGGCTGAGGTTGGAAAGGATCTCTGGAGGTCACCTGATCAAAGGTCCTGCTCAAGCATAGCTCCCTACAGCTAGTTATCTGGGACCATGTCCAGATGGCTTTTGAATATCTCCAAGAAGGGAGGATCCACAACTTCCCCTGGGCAACCTGTGCCAGTGTTTGTTTGCCCCCACAGTAAAAAAGCGTTTCCTGGTGTTCATATGGCACTTCCTGTTTTTCAGTGGCTGCCCATTGCCTCTAGTCATGTCACTGGGCACCACCAAAAACAGCCTACCTCTGTCCTTCTGGTATTTATAGGCATTCATAAGACCCCCCAAGGCTTCTCTTTTCCAGGCTGAACATTCCCAGCTCTCTCAGCCTTTCCTCTTAAGAGAGATACTTCAGGGCCATCATCATCCTTGCAGCCCTTTGCTGGATTCTCTCCAGTATGTTCATGTCTCTCCTGTACTGGGGAGCCCATAACTGCATGCACTATTCCAGATGTGTCTTACTAGGGCTGAGAAGAGGAGAAGAATCTGCTCCCTCAACCTGCTGACAGCACTCCTAATGCAGCCCAGAATAATATTATCCTTCATTGACACAAGGCATGTTACTGCCTCACAGAAGACCCTCCAGTCCTTTCCTGCCAAGCTGCTTTCCCGCTGAGTGGCCCCCAGCATCTACAGATACCTGGAGTTCTTCCTCTCCTGCTGCAGGACTTTGCACTTTCGTGTCTTGAACTTCATTAAGTTCTCATCAGACCATTTCTCCAACCTGTTAATGTCCCTCTGGAAGTGTGTCTCTTTAGCTTGGAGAAGAGGAGACTGAGGGGTGACCTTATTAATGTTTACAGATATATAAAGGGTGAGTGTCACGAGGATGGAGCCAGGCTCTTCTGGGTGACAACCAATGACAGAACAAGGGGTAATGGGTTCAAACTGGAACACAAGAGGTTCCACTTAAATTTGAGAAGAAACTTTTTCTCAGTGAGGGTAACAGAGCACTGGAAGAGGCTGCCCAGTGAGGCTGTGGAGTCTCCTACTCTAGAGACATTCAAGACCCGCCCGGACACCTTCCTGGGTGTTCCTGCTCCAGCAGGTGGATTGGACTAGATGATCTTTCGATGTCCCTTCCAATCCCCAACATTCTGTGATTCTGTGGATGGCAGCATGACCTTCTGTCATATTAGCCACATCTCCCAGTTTTGTGTCATCAGGGAATGTTCTCAGGGCACATTCTACTCCATCATCCAGATTGTTAATGAAAATGTTCTGAGTTATTTTCTTTCACTGTTTCCAAGCAATGCTTCCCTTATTCTCTTCATCTTTTTTACTAGCCCTTTTGTGTTTCCAACGACAGGAAATTATTTAGGCATGCTGACTGGTATGAATACTCAGAAATCAAAGTGAACTCTAAACTGTGTAAGAAGTAACAGAAAATCTAAAGTGAGTAGGAAATGCAATCTAGTTCATACTGCAATGGCAGAGAAAGATATAATGGAAAGACTGAGCAGTCAGCTCATTAACTGCTGTCATTTTGTATGTATTCACACATAATACTCCAAACTGCACTATCCTTGTTGATGTCAGGGACTTTTAAAGAACTAAAACTCAGGGTGAGAAGAACTGTGCTTCCCTGTATTTATTAAATGCTTACACCACTCAAATGGATACTGTGTTACAAATAACTTCCTCTCTGAACCACTGCTAGTAGAACACAGGTTTAATACCAGGAAAAAAATATAAAGGAAAGAAATTGTGTACACTACTCATAAAAATATATTGGGATGAATCCAAGACTGATAAATACGTTGTGATTACTGTACATTTAGAACAATGACAAGTTTGCCATGTTTGTCTGTAATCACATGTTAATGGGACATCAGAAAAGATAAGTTCTTACAGGTATAAATTATTTTGGTCCATTATTTTGAAATGTCAGTTTTATATGAATTGGATGCCTTAAAGTGTCTGGAATAATTAGGCTGCATTAATGTACTGTTCAATTAACTTTCACTTGTAGGAGTATTGATACAGTTGACCTGTTATTTCCTGCCAGTTGTTATTCTTCAATGATTTTAATCCAGCTTACTTATCTGTGCAAGAAGGTTGTGTTTTGAACTATGCTAAAAGCTAAATAATTTGATTTTGTTTCAATAAACTACTCCCTGACTTCTCTGTCAAACTATTAGCTCTCCACATGTGAGCTCTACATCTTCCGATATATGCATAAAATTCCACATATGTTCATCCTATACATGGATATCTGTATATCTCAGTTCCCTCCCCTGCTTCATATAGTAGTAACTTATGAAGCTTAATCTTTCTAACAAGAAATTAACAAATTCCAGGGCTTTTCTTTAATAAAAAACATACCTTTTTTTCTCTCCTTCTAACAGTTGGCAGTCAGATGAATGATTCAAATTGTTTTGTCTGAATGAAGATGACCAGCCTCTTTATCCGTGAAGTGTTTGCACCTATACAAAATGTGCCACACACATCCTTTTGTGCTGTTTGAATTATTGTATTTGCCTGAAATAGGTTATACCAGTTTCATTTTTCTTGGTATACACATTGAAGTAGTATACTACATAAACAGAAAAATCCCATTGACCCTGAATATATTTGCAACACTATTTCATACTACGGACATATTCTGATTTCATTTAGACTGACATCCACCTAGAGAAGTTGCTCACAAAGGGAATAAATTGAGAAAGAAACCTAGATCACTGTAATGAAAATCAATGTTGATATGTATCACACACTTTCTGGCAACAGAATGCAAACAGGTTGCTATCTATTTTGAATATCTGCATAAAAATGTTATATACAAAATAATCTGCCATGAGCTTTCTATATTCAAAATAAATATTTCTGAATTGTTTTAAACCTAGTTTCATTATTCCTTATACCACTAGGAATCCAGCTTATTTATTAAAACCTGAGGGCCCATCACATGATAGGTTGTAATCAATAAAACTTGTGCCAACTGATGTTATTCTGCATGTCAAGTCATATTGCTACAGTGCTGTCTCTAAGATGTTACAAAGCACTAGCTTGTTTGCGGTGTTCTTTTCTACCTTCATAGTACTGACTCAGGAATTGTTTCTCATAGCTATAGCAACAGGAAAAAAACAAATCATATTCCATCAATTTCTAAGAAGACAAAAACAGACCAACAACAGCAATAGAAAATTCTGCTCTAATGCACCGTTACTGCATTGCCTCAGATGCATTATGCAAACTAAACAAATTACCTTCTGGTAAGAAACTTGCATGATCACTCAGTCACGTCAGCTTATTGCCAAACCTGACTAATTTAAGCAAGCAAACCAAACACGCAATCAACCCACAAACTATACTTGACATTGTCAGATCATCTCAAAGACTACAGCATTCATCCAGATTAGCTTGGTGGGTATATTTTAAGGAATAAGTTAGATTTTATTTATAAGAATTTTTCCTCTACATTGAGGAAGTTAGGGGAGAGAGGGCCCTTTTGAACAAAGAAGACATAAGAACAGAATCGTCAATGATACTGTGGTAAGCTTTATGGTAGAGATTCACAAGGGATCGATGAGACTGAGATAAGCACTGTCTTTAATACGCACTACAGAAGCCAATTGTATGACTCTTCAGGGATCAGCTGTTTAAAGCTGGGTTTTTTAATCTAATATGTATTTACATATATCCAGAGACAGGAAGGGATTTCTGTTGCCATTTGTTTTTTGACAACTGGTCTGCTATTTAGTTCTCATACATTCCTTCATTAATGTCTTGGACATTGCAGGAAAAGAAGACAAGACACCAGGAATGTGGTTTAAGTAGGCCGTGACTTCATAAATAACACATCTGGGAACCATCTGGCAATGACTCGTCCAGTGCAGGTCATACTTCCTTTGTAATCCATACCACGTGGTGGCAAACTGCCATCAGCCCTCCACCCTGCTAACACAGCCTTAGCATCACTCCTGGGATCCGTGGGCCCCTTCCCGCTGAAGAGGACTGAAAATAGAAAAAGGAGGCTGTATCTGAACTCAAACATAGCCCCAGCCTTCTCTTCAGTCTTCTGTTCCCTTCTCACTTCTGATTACAGTTTATAATAAAATGGACTTCTTAGTCAATAATCATCTTCACTGGACATTTGCTACAGTGAGGCAACAACTTCTCTACCCTAGCCAGGTTCTCACATTGTCAACAATTGCTTCCGTTAGGGCAGCCAGTGTCATATTCCCTTTCAAGTCAGAAATTTGAACATAACGTAGAATTCAACTGAACGCATACTCCAAATGAATAGCTAACTGTTTTTTTTCTTTTCAGATAATTTATAAATCAGCTAAATTACTCTTGTGATCACCTAAACCTTCTAGTGTAGTGTCCTGAGATCATAGTCATTTTGCTGTAATATGATCTGGCTGTACTTATGACCTCTTGTCCTAATCTCAATTCTGCTATTATTTTTTTTCCCTCCATTGGTTTTATCATGATTTATCTTCATCCATTCATACGGCCTCTCCCTCATCCTGAATGAATCAGAGCTATCTTCTGACCCCCTGCTATGCCTTTTCAGTTGGGTAATGCCTACCTGAAAGCTAACAGATCATCTTCCAGAAAAACTAGCTTCATGATGCAAGCCAAATGCACACTACTAGCCACACAATGTACTTAGTGTCTAACACATCATTCTGAAAAATAGGTTGAATATTGATGCTACTGAAACTGTCCCCTCAATACACATGTGGTCTCAGATATTACCAGGCACAACCAGTGTTTTGGGTTCCTGCTGGTGTGTCTGCTTTAGATACTATCAGTTTCATTTGGAAAGAAGAACTCAGTTTGCTATGATAATGTCTGTAGTACATATTCTTTGACGTTATCGTGAACTTAAACATTCTTTTTGAATTAACTGCCTTCCATGGGAAGTAACAGTGGCATGGCATCAGTTGACCTCTATCCTTTTGACATCTAAATAGTTTAACTGAGAAAATCTTACATTATTGTAATGCAGAAGTTTACTTCATCATCCTTATTTTTTAAAAGAAAATTCTCAGAAGCAGAGGAATTTTAAGACATAAGGGCAGCTTTTCTTCATTTTTCAAATGACTGATTTGTAGATACCTAAGTCAAGGCTATACTAGAATTGTATTTCGCCAATTCTTGAGAAACTCTACAACTATCCAACCCTCAGATCTACTTAAATCTACCATAAAGTTTCACTGATATACTCCCAGAATAATGCTGATCAATACTAATGCATGAGAAATCAATAACAGATTGCATCGTACCCCTAACAAATAAAGATGGGAAATGGACATTTGTAATATTTTAGGGCAGATTATCTTTTTCCACCTAGGTGAGTAAAATTATTTATGCTTACACATTTCTAGATGGTTTGCACGTTGGCAAAACTTCTACCAGATATCAAGATTCCAGAGGCTAACAGCACCTGACTAGGTCCCTTGGCAGCCCCCAGAAAATTCCCTCAATCTCTCCCTCTTTTCCTCTTTAACTGATTTGGAAAAATATTTATCTTGTTTTTCACTATTCCCTAAAAATAAAATTAGTACCATTTAAGTAAATTGGAAACTTTACTTGACACATAAGATACCAATCTATCTTACGTGTCTGTTATGGCTGACAGTAGTCCTATACTTCCATTTAAAGTTTTTAAAGAAAATTTAAAAAATAAGGGCCTCTCCAAAATTAAGTCCCCCATTTCTTGGTTTGCCTTTAAGAAGAAAGTGGATCTGGTCATAGATAGTATCAATTTCAAAGTGACTTTCCAGAATAATAATGGTACCATATCTGTAGTTAATCTTTTTTAGTAACACAGTTGTCTTAATGATTTTCACAATACTAACAGCTTTAATGAGGATTTAATCTAGTCTCTACCCGAATTCACTAACTGTAGCCATGAATAGAGAGGACAGTTCACTATTTTTCACTTGTTGTCAGTTTCCCAAACTTACTGGCCAAAAGAATATGAAAGTAGCAAACTTTTGTCCTCTTATGAACACTTACACTGAAGAGAAGTTTGTTATGGTGCCTACTTTCATATTACCTTAAATTTTAGCCAGTCCACACATATTGATACATATTCATGCTATATTACACTTTTACAGCCTCAATATCTTTTGGTTTGAACTACCAAAATAACCTGGACTTTTCATTAAAAGATGGAATTAGACAGAAATCTACATAATGAGGTTCTAGCTCATCAGTATGTGAAGCATAGTGCAGAAAAAAAAAATAAAGTGGGTTAAAGTCCCAGGCACTGGGACATGAGAGGAGACATCACTTCACAGGCTTTCCTACTGGTATGACAGACAGATGTTAGCACACTTCTAATCCTTTGGACACACAAAAACCAAGAAACACATGGTAAGTGTTTCTTCTCCCTGCTTTCCTAAAGCACCTTTTTCTTGTAGCACGAGTCGGGTATCCAGAGACAGATCTTCTACAGAGGTATATATACATATGTATATATATGTAGAATCTCCTCAAGGAGAACCAATCAGTGGATGAACAGGAGCCAAGAAGCTGAACCCTCTGCTTCACCAGTCAGCTACAGTGCCCTCCTCCTGTCTTTTCCACTCTTGAGAAGAGGCTGAGTGGCCAAGGGGAAGGTGGGTTAAAAAATTATGATATGTAAAAGTCAAAGTCTCTTTTGGCCCAGCTGTTTCCATAGCCTCTGAAGATGTGGAATGGGTTCTCCAGACGGACAGTGCACAAGGTGGTTGTTAAAATGAACAGTTTTTTTTAAAAAAAATCTCCAGTGTTTTGGTTCAGAAGCTTTCTCTTGTTCCTAGAGCTTTGTATAATCATATCATTCCCTAATTACTACTGAGAGAATGTGCTTTGAGTTGCAAACTGATGAGAAGAGCAATAATTAAGAGGGTATGCCAAGTACATCTGCCTTAAGCAAAAGTAATTTGCAATACTGAATTAATGTATTCTTTGTCTATCAGTGATATTTGGTGCCACGTTTGCTTCTGTTATTGTTTTGGGCATATTTATTTATTCTGACTGATTCTGTCTCCCCTGAGTGTGTTATTTCCCCAATCTCTTTTTTTTTTTTTTTTTTTTTTTTTTTTTCTGAATAAATATGCCACGAGAATGCCTCTCTGATATCCTGCACAAAATAAAAGGCATTTTTTAATTATTATTTACCAGAAACTTACAAAAGACATATATATCTTTTGACAGATCCAACTGTTCTCTGATAGGTACACTATTTTAAAATTAATTTTATTTTAAAAGTATCCTTTTCCTCCTAATTTTATCTATTTCAACCTTCTGTTCCACTGCTGTTTCAATAAATTTTCTCATGATTCCAATAGATGCAACTATTATGAGGTCAATTTAGTTTGTTTGAGGGTACTATTTTAAGTACTACTTTACCTAAACATGTTTCCTGAAGATCTTTCCACATGACAGATTGGCAAAGGCTAAATTTGCAGCAGGACTTATGTGTTGAAATACAGACCATCGCAAGCTTTTTGGTATCGTACCACCATCTCGAGTTTCTCAATGTGAGGCATGATGTGAGTTGGGTGCTTAGCAGTTGATGGAAAACAACTAAGAGTGATGAGCACTCCACTTTAAGGTAAAGATACATGCATGTTCTCTATACTGCATCCCTCACAGAGACTTAACTGAGTGTGAATTTAGACTGCAATAAAGTGCTTCCTTCTATTCTGGAGTCACATCTGGAAACCCTTTCCTGAATGAGGCACCTATACCAAGTCAATAATTTCCTGGAAAATAAAATCTGTAGGGAGTTTTTGGTTCCATTAAACCCAGCTGCCTAGAGGTTAAAGCATCTGACTACTTTAACTACATGAAAGGATGTAAGTGATCGACATTTAAGTGTGTCTCTCCATGCCCCATTCAGAGCATACTCCTGCCTGTTAGGATAGTACACTAACCATGAGGGTATAGTATTTTTTGAGGTAAAATTCCTAGTTGCTTTTAAAGCCTTTTTGTATAAACTACTTACATATTCACTTGGAGCAAGGAGTAGGAGCTGGATTTCCCTGGTGAGTGATTTAACCACCAGGCATTCTAACTGTCTCTCTGGCCTAATGAATATTTCATATTTTATTCTGTGGAACAACATATTATGCAATCATTCAATTAAGCACTGTCTCATAATGCATATGCACAAGGTGTTATTCATGAATAACACCACTGAAGCTGAGAGGCTTGTTTTGTAAAATAAGAAATGCTGTTCTTCATTATTAAGCACTACATCTTTATCATTCTGCTGTTGAAGGCAGAGCCCACATTTGGAAACAGAATATCAACCAGTCACTGTTGAAAATAGCACCAACCCCCAGTCAACTTCCAAATCAGAATGGAGAGGTTTTGAAGAAAGAGGAACATGGTGTTTCTGTATCACCCAAGGCATCTTCATCTGTCTTTGAAGATATAGTCAGCTTCCAGGGGAGATAAATAGTCCAGAGACCAGAAATACCAAATATTTGAGTGCAGGAACAGGCATCTTGTAAATAGAAGAGGCAGGGATTCCAAAAGACAAAAATGAATAAAGGAGAACAATGAAGCAAAATTTCAGGACTGAGAGACCAATGCGTTAAAAATACCCTGTTGTACTTTTTTCCTGTACTGAATAAAGACAATTAAGAAGCTGATACCTTTGCCTCATCCTCAGGAAAACAGCCCAGGGAAGAAAAGGAGGAGAGGTAGATCCCAAGAGGACAGCTTATGTGAGAAATCTGCTTGTTGTTTTTCAGGAACTTAGTTAGCCTGCTCCACTTCTGAAGACAACTGGTGAAGGCAGGAGAGGCCTAAGAAGAGGAGACTACTTGTAGATTTGCCTTAACAAGTATCAGAAACAGAAAATTTTGAGAGCCTGAATTAAATTACCATATTAGAAAGGTTTTTACTTTCACAAAATTCTTGTATAATTTTTCCTAAGACACATTTAGTCTCATTTGCAAAGTCTTGGCCATCATTTTTACAGTATTCCAAAACTGACAGAAGTGTACTGGAATCTGTCACAGGTAGGAGTGCTGGAATAGCTAGAGATAGCTGGAGGTACCTCCTGAACCTCATAAGCAACCCCAGTGCTCATGTAGCTTCCTCCAAGGCACAAAATTTGCTGGACACAAACAGTACATGGGTAGGTAGCAAACTCTTGGGAGTCTGCCATATGGCAATGGAGAAAAATGTTAGATGTTTCTCAAAGGGCATTTGTGTGTACAGCAACTTAAAGAAGAACTGTATTTATGTGTTTTCCATAACTCTTTTGCTTAGGAATTAATTAAGGCTTTAAACTTTGAAATAAAGAACTATGTTAATATGTAATTTAGACCTTGTAGAAATTACAAAAATTGTGACAATAGCATCAGTCAATTGCAATGAAGAGTTTTTCGTTCAGTACCACCATGAAGAGATGAAGAGAAAGTGTAGTCAAATGTTTATAAGCTCAGCTACGGTTGCAAAGGGATACAAAAACATTATTTTAAAGTCAGTTTTCTCTGTATTTAATTGTATTACTAAATGTCTGCATGAAATCAAGATACCTGCTTTTTACATTTTCATTCCTGTACTACCCATTTTAAGTCATACTAATCTGCTTTTTCAAGTTTTAAAGTATACTAACCTTTTGTTGTCCTCTTTCAAAAATAGCCTGCTATAAAAAGTTCATATTGATCCTATGCATTAATCCTTGATGAGAACTCCTACATTGAGCTAGTTTGACCAAATTTCCTTTCCAAATTAAGTTACTCAAGGTCAAAACTGCTACCGTTCAAGCCATTCTACGTGAGCATCTTATACAAAGCTAAACCTTCAAGATGTGAACTTAGACTAGAAGTGTTGTAATTCCACAAGCTCCCAAATATTTGTGCATTTCAACTTTCACAAAAGTTATGTACTTCAACCACGGAGAACTAAAAAACCCCACAAATTTATAGTGACAACTAAAAAACTCCTAAGTTTATAACGTCAGTCAACATTTCTCAAAAGTTTCAGAGAATGTATTGTCTTTTGAGATAATATTGCAGTCTACAAACACCAAGTTTGAAAAATTGCTGATATTATCAGTGTTTATATAGCATACATAAGCACAACATTTCACAGATTGCATTCAAGAGCATCACAAGTTTTACTGGACACTTCATAAGGTATGCTATTTATGGGCTTCAACTAGACTACTTCAGAAAGTGACCAAAAAAGATAAATCCATTCAGGGCATTGAATAGTTTTGTGAATTTTTATAGCTATAGTTGTAGGACCTTATTTAGGTGAGATTTAGTGCTAAGCTTATCAAGTCATTGCATTGATAAGGATCTTTTTCTCTAATCAGTCAGTAGTCAAGTATCATACCATTCTGTCACTAATTACTGAATATTACTTTCCCAAGGAGATGCTATTCACATTTATTGTGTAAGGACTGAGGGCATCTGTGTGAGGGTGAAAAGTCCACAAAATGACTAAGTAACAAGTAGTTTGGCATTGAAATTAGTCTCTTAAGTTTGATTAAGTCTCTTGAATTTCATACAGACTGTAGGGGCCTCTGTTTCATATTTGTCTTCATAAAAGTATTCTGCTTATAAGAATAAACAAAACCATAATCAGACATTCACGAAGAGTAATGATTATCGTCTCCTTTCAGCACATGTATTTAAAAGCATCAATGCTCACACTTTTTTTGTCCTAAAAATGAGTTAATTTGCAATTAATAATTTAATACTAGCCTCACTGCGTGTTTAATTGTAAATATTTTATATCACCCTTTTAATGCAAATATTTTTATTGAGTTTCTATATGTGATTTTGTGCTATACAATGAGATGGACAAATCAGTAGTTTTGCGTGTTTCTTTGTTCACTTTTGAAGTAAACAGTGTTTTTTATTGCAGTGTTCAATCACAGTAGAATTGAAATTTTTTTCTGCTGCTTTTGGGGGAAAAAAATCCCTACCCAGTATTTTAAATAGAATTTATTTCCAAATATCTTAGAAATACTTTGGATGTTTGATCTTCCTTCCTTTGCTAGAACAGGAGAAAGCTCTTCTCTTTGCATTTCATCCTGTCACAGCCACTACTTGAGGTTAACATATTGTCTGTCTACTTTTAATAGAAATATTCCTCATGTATTCTAACAAATCACGTATATCTGAATTCTACATACAAAGCTGTAATTCCATTGAGAGTTTGTAGTGACATTGATAAATGGTGTCACCAGAACCCTTTGCTTGAATTACAATCTTAATTATGTACACCTGGGTTCTTATTATTCCTTATATTATTTCTGTCATAGCACTATCTTGTCCTATTCTTACTCTGATGCTAATTTGTTTTATCAGTAGCCTAGGCACTGCAGCTTAACAAAGCCTGTCCACAGTGTTTAAAAAACTGTAAATTTATTCCTTGTTATTGCTGCTTTAAAGGCAGAGTATAGCAGTAAACAATCAATACGTTTTTTACATGAACCTGATGCAGACTGTATGTAAAGTTTTTTGGGTTTGCTTTCATTTTCCTCAGAATTCTCTTATTTAAGATTGTCCAGCCTTTCTAACTCTTCTTCTAGTTGTTTAACATCTCTTAAGAAAAGAAGAGCAAAACGGTTTGTTTGTTTATTTATTTTTGCAGGAGAGGAATTCCCAATATGGCTGGAGGTGGCAACACTGTGTATAGTAAGTCTGAAAATAGGAATTACAAGTTTCTTCTACTTTTCATTCCCTTCTTCTCTTTTTTTCATTTTTTTTCTTTTTTTCTTTTTTTTTTTTTTTTTTTCCCTTTCCCTATATTCACCTTGTGAACCTAACCAGGATTACCTTTGTCACAGGAAATATAAAAGGCTTTGCTTTGAGTGCATGTGTGGCCAATGGGATCCCTTTAAAACTGATGAATCAGGCTGTGGCTTGCTTTGCTCCGGAAGTCCTTTGAAGAGGCAAGCTTGCAACAAAGGTGATTAAAAACCCCCATATCCACTTTATCCTCCTAACATTTAAAATGCATGGAGAAAGATTGCACTTTTAGGATATAACTTGGATCTGTTCATTATGTTGATTTAACTCGAAGAATGTAGGTTCTATCTTGTACAACACTCACAGTTACACACTTGCAAAAAAGTTCAGAGCTAAAGGCTGACATATTAGTTTTGAATGTGGTCTTTAGTCAGGCAAATTAATTGATGAGCCGTTATCAGACTTAGGAAAGGAGTTGAAAGATTTTGTTCTTGTAACCATGTATTAATTTTCTTTTCTTTTCTTTTCTTTTCTTTTCTTTTCTTTTCTTTTCTTTTCTTTTCTTTTCTTTTCTTTTCTTTTCTTTTCTTTTCTTTTCTTTTCTTTTCTTTTCTTTTCTTTTCTTTTCTTTTCTTTTCTTTTATTTATTTTATTTTATTTTTCCCTAAGCTTTTTCTTATTTCTGTCCATTGACAGAATCAGAATGGCATCCTGGTCAAACTGACCAGGACTGAGTATAAAACTTGTCTTCCTCCCCATCACTAGTGATGAAAACTATTTGTTCTTTCTGCAACAGCAACCCACACAAGTCTGAAACAATATGGATCAAAATGCTCTGTATTTTGAAGCATTCAGTTACTGGAAAATCAGGAGAAAAACTTAGAAATCAAAAGGAATGTGGACAGAAATCTGGACAACCTTATCAAAAGCATAATTTTTGTACTAAATGTGTTATAAACAAATATTTACATACCTTTTACTTTAGTCAAGATGGCTAGCATATTTATGTTAGCTGTTTAGGTATATATGAACAATCATGCTCAAAGCTACACTATCAGAAATTATTAATTCTTCAGAGATGATCAGGTCTCTGCCACTGAAAATTCGTACTGACATCATTCTTTTGCCAGTTGCTACATTCATCTTTAGAGTCTCAGTTCTTTCTCATGAGGTGCACAGGTCTAAATGAGCCCTCAAACTTTTCCCAGTCTTTCTTGAGCATGAGGTCTGTTTTGATGGTGCTTCCTGTCCCACATATATATGACAAGTTCCTTCAGAAAACATTCAATCCTTCTTCTATTCCCTGGGGTCACTGTAACCTTTCCCTGTTCCAAAGCCTCTAAGATGCTAAACAGTCTTTTATCAACCCATGGGTTGTAATTCTGAGTTTTTGGATATAATAATTCTTAATAATTCCAGCCTATGTCACTAATCATGACCTCCTGGAAAATGCGCAGGCCATCACACCAGTCAAAAACATGTCAGGTGAGAAAAAAATCTAAGCCTACCTTTAGTAATCCTGGAAGCACTTGGGTCCGTCATCTCAAACAGTTTTCAATAAACTTTTTCACACTGATGATATGTTCACAGGGATCTGCTTTCCAGAAGGCCTTGACATCCACAGCTTGCTTCAAATTTGCCAGGGTTTGGTTTTCATATTAGTTATTTTAAATGTACCGGAATGTATCCGTTTCCCATTCTGGTACTCCTTACAATTTTGAAAGTGTATAAAAGGGTTTTTTTGGTTTTTTGTTCAGCATCAGAAGATCCAAAGAGGCCTTTTTCCACTCCTTAGTTGATATCTACACGTGTTCACATGCATGAAAGTGTGTGTAGATGCTCTTTGTGAACATCCTTTATTTTCTGTCATTCCAAGGCCTGCAGCATGCAAGTTGTTGCCTAAAACTTGCAGTCCACTCTAAAAAATGTGGGCCAAATAAATAACAAGATGAAGCAGAAATACTGTTATAAACTGTTGGAGAGATTTGAAAAAGGTAAGCTTTTTCTGGTTTACTAGTTTACTTTGGTGTTTCTGTGATCCTCATTAAAAAAAGTGAGAAACCAGGTGAAAAATATTGCTGGAAAGTTAACCTTCATGGCCTACTAGGCAGAGCCTAATACACCTAAGACTCCTTAAAAAGCAGTGAGCCAATAAACCCAAGTTAAGTACTTGGAGTCCAGACACTTAAAGCTCCATTGAATCAGGAATTTTACAGAATCTCAGTGGTAACATACATTTCCACACCTGGTAAAAATTCATGTACAAAATTGACTCATTAGAGAGAAGAGGCAGGGGAACAAATTCCTGTGGCTGGGATCCAGTTCTGTAATTTTCCTATTATTTTGTGTTTGTGGAAATGGAAGAAGTTCCTATGTAAAACAGAACCTGAAGAGAGAATTTCCATATGATTTTAAAATGAACTCTGCTGTTGGTAAATAATGCTTAGGGGTAGTTCATATGGAATAGGTATGGCCTGGAACAGAAGTAAATGAAACTGCTTATTTTCATTGTTTAAATGAGAGAGAAATCTCTGACTACTTATTTTTTTTCTCAAAGTCTATACAAGTCCTTCACGAGTTAGGACTGGCAAACTATTAGTTTTTTTGTTTTAAGCAGGCACACGAGCTTATTAGTGTTGTAGAGCATGATTTCCTCCTCCATTTATTGTCTGAGACACTCACTTACTGATTTTTCTTTTTAGCTCAGTTGTAAAACTATTTGTAACAGGGATCCTAATGAAGGTGTAGAACTGACCAATACTTTGCTGTTCATTCTTGAGATCACCTTGCTTGAAAAGAGCTTTGTTTTTCTCTGCATTATGTCTTTCCCTGACCTTTTTTTTCTTCCTCTAAAATGTACTTCACCTGTCTCCCTAGGTTAGAGTGAACTCTTTCTTAGACAATAAATGTTTCTTCCAAAGTCAAATGGGAACCTAATTAGATTGGGGTCCTTTTGGTGTTATAGTACTACAAAACATAAATAATAGCAACAAGAGCTGAAAGGGAACAGTAATCCTGCATTCAAGCACTTATGATCTGCTCTTGGACATGAGATGAACATAAAAGCACCTTGGGTTGGATTCCAAGGTCAATTACCCAACTATAAATTAGATATAAATCCACTGGATTTAAAAGAGCTGATACAGAGGTATACTTGGATAACTATATCAGATTTTTTACATTTTGTCTCAAATACTCTCAAATTCATACCTTTCCTGTGTTCACCATGAAGTCTTTTGGGGGTGAGGGAATGCAATCTCAAAAGCTGATATTTTAAATTATTTTTTAAGTAAGCCCTATGCAGTTATTTTTAAGAAAAAATCAAGAACAAAAGCTCTACATCAGTTAGTATCTTGGAAGACAGATTTTCTAATCTCCCTTTGAGATTCTGAAATAAAATAATAAATAAACAGAATACATTGATCAGTGGCCTTTGCCCTGAACATAGCTGGGACACAGGCTCACTCACAACTCATCAGTCAAAGCTGAGCCACACTCAGTTGTATCAAAGTGGCTGCTGCATCACACTCTTCTATTTGCACTTCACAGTGGGAAGAACATGTTCACAATCCTTCCTAGTGCACTCAGGATGAAGGCACAGAAAATGTACTGCAAGCAAATTTCACTCAAAAACAATTATTTGGAAAGCCATTAAACTAATTTCTTCACTCCCCAGAAGTCATGTGTTTGCCATTTTCTCCGTTTACTACACAGAACGCACTACTTCTTTCCTCCACATTCCTCCACCTTCTCCTTATGGTTTCCCCACCCTTGTGAGACACAAAAGCAGAGAGCCTATCATTAATCTTCTTTCCCAAAGTGTTTAGGTCTATGCGATCTGGCTTTAATTACCAGCCATGAGAAGAACTAATTACTCTGGCCTAACAAAGACAGGATGGCAGAAGGGGTTGATGCTGTGAGCATCTGACAGTGCACATCATAGCGTATTGGATATTCCCATTGCTACTTCTGTGTTGCATAAGAAAAGAGATAAAAGGACAAGTATGCAGGACTTTCTCCAAGTTTATAAATGCCTCTAAAGATACCTTTGTGGGAATTAGAGTTTTCCTTGTGGGAGTAATTCTTGTAGAGTGCAGAGCAAACAGATAGCACTTCAACAATAAATGCATAATGATAATGAGTTGACCAGTGACTCAAAGCTGAGCTATGCAAGCCTAAAATAAGCAATAAAAATGTGGGAGTCTATAATTTTGAATCAACGGACAAAATATCTCAGTGCTTTAAACAAAAAGAATCTACTTATCTTTCCATCAGCTGAACCTGGATCTGGTCACATCACTTCTGAAAAGTTCCTATTCTCTGTGTAATTGGGTTAGTTGATAATGCATTTAATATCTCAAAAATATACTCTCTTGCTTTAATAATATTCTTATTTAGAATGGAAGTCAGACTGGAACACTCACAAATAAGGCACTCTACACTGAATGGAGCTACATCTTGTTGAAGTTAAAGCACTTTAATATTTCAGCCAATAAAACACGTTGTTTCTCCGATCCTTCTATGTACCTAAATGAACTGACTGTATAACACAGGAATAACATTTAAAGGGAAAGATGTGTATGGCAACTTTATGTTACTTAGTAACTGGGACAAAACCATTAAAAATGATAAGTGAAATGGGAGCCATTCCAGGAAAAACACATAATGTCTGAGCTTGCAGTGTGAAACACCTTGCAGAAGGCCTGAAAAGGCTGAATAGGTCAAGACAAGAAAAAGGTCAGAACTTCTCTGGAGAATTGTTTGTTTGGTTTTGGTTTTGTGTTTTTTTGTTTGTTTGGTCGGTTGGTTTTGTTTGTTTGTTTGTTTTGTTTTGTGGGTTTGTTTTGTTTTGTTTTGGTTTGGTTTGGTTTGGTTTTTGTTATGGCTGAGAACAGCATAACACACCTGACAGATGTGGTATCGAATGGATGTCCCGTCCAACAATCCACCAGCTGTGCCTCATCTTTCTCTGTTTTCTTAGCCTGGGCTGCTTCATCCTTTTCTGTGCTCCCAGTTTCCTCAGCAGTTCTTCCTTAAATGGGGAATCTGTAGCAGGGAAGTTACTGATGCTTGGAAGACACTACATTGACAGGTATCATCAGTCATCTTGCTCTGCTTTGTGATTTTAAGGTATCCAAAGCAATCAAAACATAGAGTTAGCTAGCTAGGGTTCCAGAAGCAATGCTTCTATGCTAATGTGTTGCTCTGTCTGGTTTAATAGATGGTTTTTCCTACCGGTTTTAATGCTGACACTTGAAAAACAGTGGCTCTTCTGTTGCCCATGCAGCAGGCCGTTTTCTCCTGAGTACAATCACTGTGGAAGCAAGTCATGCTTTGCCATTATATCCAAACATTGGATCACCTCAACTCAACTTTAGGTATTTTGTGATACACTGCTAAGTAAAGCAAAGCTTTTAATGTTTATTTACTTCAATAAGGCTTTTTTTCTGTGTACTATTATTTGTGACTTAATCTATGATGCATAATCAATCATCTTTAATTGTCCCAGCTGCAACAGTTACATAATGACAACTAGGAACTTAGTGCCTATCTGGTGACTATTATTACCCTTGCCTTTCTTTGGGGCTTGATTTTGATTTAATTGTTTTCATTAGAAGGCCTAGACTTTGGGGGATGCAGTTCAGGGTCGTTAGCATTTCCACACCATTCTGTTGGTTTGGAAGAGGTAGAAGAGAGAGAGCTTGTATGAGAAAGTATCCTGTGTTTTAACAGGAAAAAAGTTGTGTCATCAAAGTTCTTAGACTGAAATTGTTGTGGTTTTTGTTTTTCAAATACACCTAAGCTGCTCAGATTGTATAGAGAAGCTACTTTCAATTCTCTTGAATGCCTCCAAGCATTACACCTTCTGGATGACAGATAAACTGTGCTGAAGAGCTGCTGTGTCAACAGTTTATGTTGCAGCTGACTCATCGTGACTTTCATGCTCACACAAAAGTAAACAGGGAAATTTGTGTTGATTTGCTGAGTGCTATGCAATCCTTCATCCATCTGAAGCCATCATCCATCTGAAATCACCTCCAATAAATACATTAAGTAACACATTATCTAATGCTTCTCCAAGTCTTATCAATAATGAATGCTGCATGTATTTGTATATTCAGGTTGCTGCTCAACCTTGTGTGACAGACCAGAATCAAATTACTCTACCATGAATGGCCTGTAAGAGACCCAGGGTAGTAAGAGATGCAAACTCCGTGCACTGGCAGAAAGGAATGCTTGTGTGACTGAGCTGTGTAATGTTCACTTTGGCTATAGGGAAGCATTGTATGCATTGAAGCATTTCTGCATTGTATGAAAGACTAAAAGAAGTTTTATGGCCTGTGTAATGTAGAAAGTGAACCTCCCTGGTCATAATTGTCTATGACTTCCAGACTAGGGATTCCCAGTGTATGAATCCCAGCTAATTTGTTTTCTCCCCTCCCTTTCACGGGACCGATGTTCATAGGGAGTGGTGACTTCCATACATACACACACACACACACACACACACACAATAATTTCTTCAATTCCTGTGCCTGAAAGTTAGAGGTGCAAAAGACCAGCCGTCCTGTAAGCCAAACTAGAGCAACATGAGGACTACGTGTATCCTGGGGAATGGGGTCCCTTGCAGCAGAAGGAAATCTGTTTGTACAGATGCAATAAAACCAAGGGGGCACACTATGTTTGCAGATAGTTGTCCAAACCAAAAAAAGGAAGGAAGGAAGGAAGGAAGGAAGGAAGGAAGGAAGGAAGGAAGGAAGGAAGGAAGGAAGGAAGGAAGGAAGGAAGGAAGGAAGGAAGGAAGGAAGGAAGGAAGGAAGGAAGGAAGGAAGGAAATGAGAGGGAAAGAGAAAGAGAAAGAGAAAGAGAAAGAGAAAGAGAAAGAGAAAGAGAAAGAGAAAGAGAAAGAGAAAGAGAAAGAGAAAGAGAAAGAGAAAGAGAGAGAGAGAGAAAGAGAGAGAAAGAGAGAAAGAAAGAGAGGAAGAGAGAGAAAGAGAAAGAAAGAAAGAGAGAGAAAGAGAGAAAGAAGAAAAAGAAAGAAAGAAAGAAAGAAAGAAAGAAAGAAAGAAAGAAAGAAAGAAAGAAAGAAAGAAAGAAAGAAAGAAAGAAAGAAAGAAAGAAAGAAAGAAGAAAGAAAGAAAGAAAGAAAGAAAGAAAGAAAGAAAGAAAGAAAGAAAGAAAGAAAGAAAGAAAGAAAGAAAGAAAGAAAGAAAGAAAGAGAAAGAAAGAAAGAAAGAAAGAAAGAAAGAAAGAAAGAAAGAAAGAAACAAGCAAAGAAAGAAAGACAGAAAGAAAGACAGAAAGACAGAAAGACAGAAAGACAGACAGACAGACAGACAGACAGACAGACAGAAAGAAAGAAAGAAAGAAAGAAAGAAAGAAAGAAAGAAAGAAAAAGAAAGAAAGACAGAAAGAAAGACAGAAAGACAGAAAGACAGAAAGACAGAAAGACAGAAAGAAAGAAAGAAAGAAAGAAAGAAAGAAAGAAAGAAAAGGTAGGTTTCAAAAATCCCTAAAAGGAATAATGGAAAATAAAATACTGTTTAGAATGCCACATAAGATTCAAAAATCAGTGAAAACAAACAAACTAAAATATTTATGAAAGATTTCTTATAGAAACAGTTTGTGAATTATATTTTAAAAGGAAAGCTAGCAGTACATGATAGAACCAGGAATTATTTAAAATAATTTTCAGGTGAACTTTCGTCAGCACTTATTTAGTTATTATTCAACTTTCTAGTGTGTCTCCAAACTAAGCACATTGAGAAGTTTCGTTATTTTGGACTGGAAACCATGTTTTTAAGCAGTGAGCTCTAATGCCTCAAAATTGAATTAGCCACTCCATATTATATAATTGTTTAAATAAATTGTTTAGTGTCAACAGATCACCACACCCTTTTTGCACAATCTGTTCTAGAACAATTGCTGTCTCATTGAAACAAAGTTACTCACATAAAAGTCCTAATCAATTTCATCAGGTGATTTTTATGCAATATTAACAGGGTCATCACAGCAGACAGTGTGGATGACTACTTGATAAATATGTGTAAGAAATAAAATAGAAATTATAGCAATTAGTAACTATGAAGATGATCTATTCTATGGTTAAAAAAACAAAAACAACAAACAAACCCCAACAAAACAAAACAAAAAAACACAACAAAAAACCCTCAAAAGATGATGCAGATAATTCATTTTAAATGTATATGGTATTTTCAACCCTAGCAGATTCTAAACTGGTATGAACAGCCTCATTAAAATACAAATTATACATGGGGGGAGGGTAGGAGAAAGACAGAGGAGCAGTTTAATACTCTACAGAAATGCTGAACTATGTAGTGTTGGACAGGAAATGAAGAACACCTATTTTTACCCAAATGGATTTTACACTAGGTCATCAGCTTTTAGACCCTTGCTCTCATAAATGTAACATAAGGTGTCTGAAATGTCCACAGGCAGCAAAGCTATGTCTTTGTAAGACAACCATGGAGTTTCTGCAAATACTAGTTGCACCCAAGAATCTGTAGGATTTGGAAAATGGGTCCCAGAAGACCCCAGTTCCACTCCCTCTCATTTCTCTCATTTTCTTTGGGAAGTTGCTGTTCAATCAAAATACCAACCTGGGCTGCTGATGCTCAAACCCTGAATACATGCGAGTTGTGAAAGAAGGGTTCGAAGCACAAAGCAGTCCCATCACGTGGTGCAGGAGCACAAAACAACAAAACCTATCACTTTGGTAAGAGTAAATAGCTTGTAGATGCATCTATGAATATTAAACTCACTTGAAACAGCAGGGAGCAGGCAACCTACTGTTTGAAATAAGAATGTACGCTTACAAATCATCCACTATTGAGGGACTTTCCCCATCAGACCACAAGCCAGCAGGCAATCTAATTTTTACTTTAATGGTACCTACAGTGTTGAACTGGCTTTCTTGCAAAATCCCATTCATTTTATCTTTGTCTGTTTTTGAAACACCACCCTAAGACCTTTCCTGCCCATGAGGTGTTACAGCTGTGGCCATATATTCATTCAGATCCTAAATTGTTTGGGTTTTTTTCCATTATTATTTCTGAGGGGGTCTTATTCATGTAAAGAATTTCCTTGCTTTAATTGCATCTTGTTTTATATCGGCCTTAGTGCCACAATAAAAACAGACAAACAAAAAACCCCAAACAAAATGCCAAAGCAAACTACTAAACCAAACCAACCAAGCAAAAGCAAAAACCAAAAACCAACACACACACACAAAAAACCCCACATCACAAAAAACCCCCAACGCACAAAGAAAAAACTTTCCAAAGACCCATGATAAACAATAGCATTCTAGGCCACTAAAATATGGTACCTCTTCCTAACAGTACGTTTGGCAACCTTGCTGAAACTTGTTCTAATATGACCTGGAAAAAATGCATTTTGCTTCTTACCTGACCAGACAAATTGTGAGAAGAAAGGAAGGTTTCTCAAAAAAGCTGTCTTCCCATTGGGTACAATCAGAATGGGACTAATAAGAAGGAAAACATGAGCTTTACTCGAGAATATCTTTCTTTATATGATTTGTGCAAGTCCTACAGTATTTCATCGTAGTTGTTCTAAGACAATTTTTTTTAAGATTCTTTAAAATGCTTAAATATGAAAAGGGAAATGAGATCCATCTTCTTCCCAGAGTTCTAAATCTACTGGTAAAATCTTTAATGCAAGTAGCCTACCATTTAGTTACGCTAACTGCTTTTTTTGGAAGTTCTGTTCTCATTTTCAGTGGTATGTTTTTATGTCACTGCACATTTTGCTAGCTTTCCAGACGTTTTTTAAAGTTTACTTTAAAAAACAAGAGAGCTCTACACTGTACTAACATATCAATGCTAATCTCTTAGTTAAACATTGTCTCTTACACGAGCCAGTCACCACCGAGTATTCATTTGTGTATGAGAACTATTCTGTATGAATATTTTAGTTAGGATGGATTCTTCACTTAATCTTGCTATACTAATTAAAAAAAATGTTACATGTACAGTCATGCAAAGCCCGTATTTTGAAGGTGCTTGACTGTGTGTCAAGAAAAATGGCAAAATACAAACTCTTATAGTTAATATCGGGCCTTTTAACATGATATAGGTATTTTACAGGCATTCTAGTCTCCAGTTATTCTGCTGTTGTCTGGGTGGAAAAAAGATTAAACTATTATGGGTACAAAATATAAAATCATTACAATGAAAATAATGCCTCAACTTGTAGCTACAAAAATTCAGAGGTCTGCATTTTAGACCCACAACTGAATACTACAGATAAAATTCTGCATTTTTTCACATCATTTAATATTTTGCCATTGACCATTTGCCATACAGCAAATATTTCACTGATATAATTTATATGGTATCAAAGGGAGGAGGCAGTAAGAAGCATCAGTATGGTGTGGCGATATTTTTCTTCATTGCTGACATTATTATATGGTATCATATTTATATTCTATCTTCCAGAAGAAATTATGATCATTTTTAAAGTTTGGGAATAGATGGAGTCCAGAATAACATATAAAAATTACAGACCTTAATTTTCAAGAACATCTGGGATTTCATCTCACTGTAAAAGAAAGATGACTCAAAATATTAGCTTGCCCTCTCCAAACAGTCTTTATGTCTACTTGCAGAACTCTTACGTTAAATAGGAAGCAACATGTAGGCTGAAGAGCACAGAACAATTCCGTAACAGTGAGATTCAATACCCTGTAAAGCACCCTCTCAAGAGAGGTTGCAGGAGACCCATTGCTTGAGCCATTTAAAACTGAACTGGAGAAAACATATAATACACTGTAGGGAACAATTCTGGATGAGTGGGGACTGTGCTAATTGATTTAACAAATTTTTCCCATTTCTAGCTTCTATGATTTTGCAGCAACTATAATGGGAGACAAAATATGCAGAGCTTCCAAAATGGCTGAATACCAATACTACATCATTTCATCTGGAACCACATTATATGGGCCTTGTTTAAATTACATCAGGAACTAGGGCTATGCAAAGCAAATATATTATGGATTTATGATCCACAATAGGACTCTCTACCTCAAGGTATCAGTGGTATTGTCAAAAGAGTTCAGATCGTGCTTTCTCCCAGTTCTTCCACTAACAAAATTGAACAAATTAACTGTAATTTTTTACTGTTACTAATATATCATTGTTGTTTGCTTTTGTGTTTTGCTGATTTACTGTTTGGGGATATTTCCCCAAAATATTACAAGACAGTCAATGCACAGAATTATTGAATTAATGTGCATACCACAAACCTTAAATGTAACTTTTAGCTGATATATACGTCTGAGCCTGAACTGGTTTTGTTCTGGAGAAGTTGTGTTGAGCTATAGTGACCATGAACTGTTGGGTTCTGGGGTTTTTGTTTGTTTGTGTTTGTTTGTTTCACTTTAAACCAGTAAAATACCACACCAGATCCAAAGGGCATTGAAGCCAACTGAGGAAAAAGCATACTAGGTAAGTAAAAGCCTGAGAATCTCATCCGACTCCTGCAAAACTTCAATACGGTGTTTGTGAACTACTCTTGAGCAAAAGCTTTTAAGTATGATGAAATCTATAAAACCCAGTGGTTTCATGCTTTGCATGGGATTAGGGATTAAGATCAGCCATATTTATTTTCAGTTAGGTCTATGCTAGAATTCAAGCCTTTATTTCCAAAATTTAACACTGCATTTTTCCACCTGTTCCCATAGAACATAATATTTGGTTGCCTAACCAGTAAATGCATAGCATAGCATAGCATTAATGGATAAGAAGAACCAAGCCTGCTATGCTTATAAAAATTAAAAAGTATGAACTACATTATATAAGTTACGAACTATATCATATAAGTTACAAACTGTGACTATATTTACTGTGCAGCTTTCAGACAGTGTCTTTTTTCCCCCCTTTAATCACGTTTACTGAGCAATTTTGAGATGTGGACAGGCAGTCACCAGGGACTGAACAAAGATCAGCAAGCTTATTTTAGTAAGGACTTGAACTTGGCCTCAAACTTAAAGCACAGTCTCAGAGGTAAAAGGTTAGTGTGTTAAATGCCCTGCTGTTTGAATAACTGAAATCAGTACAGAATGCCACCAACTTCTTTCTCTGACTCTATATTCTTGTAAACTGAAATAGTTGTGGCCACTCTGAAGACAGAAGAGGTAACTTTTATTTCCTTCAGTTAGCAGGAAAATATGTTACAAGATGTGAAGACAGGTTCTTTATATTTTGTAGGGCTAAAGGAAACCTGCTTGCTTCCCAAAGGAAATTTGTCCCTTGTCATAATATATCCTAAACTTCAAGAACAATACACACCATCTCA
>NC_088603.1:130670648-130740648 GCF_036013475.1 Columba livia | reverse complement strand
AGGAGGTGGTGGAGGTGGTGGTGGTGGTGGTGGTGGAGGTGGTGGTGGTGGAGTCTGCAGCAAAGGTTTGGAGGGGGCACTGCTGAGAGACAGGGCAGGAGACGAAGTAGCTGAAGTAGGAAACCCAAGCATGCCTGCACCAGGAGATGTTAAAGCTGAAAACAACAAAAATATGACTGTTGTCAATGCACAAGGCAAAATACATCTTGCAACATTCAACATTTCTCATGTGTTCCAGAATTACCTACGGCATGAATAAACCACATTTTAAAATTGCTTTTAGTACATTTCCGTGAGTCTTACGGCCTTGAATTCATAATACACAATCGACAGCAAAACCAGCAACTTTTACTCACTTTATAGTCCTGATTCTACCATCATGGAGGTCATGCATGAATCTCTGCCTCTAGAAAAGTCCCACAAAAGGCAGTGGAAGTCAACCCAGCTTCACTGGCATGATCAGATACATACTTGTAGAAATATCACTCTCCTTTTTTGTTCATTTTCTTCCATAGACTCAGTAGTAGATTATCAGAAAAGAAGCATTAAGCACAGTGAGAGTGCTTCCCTCTAATTGATACTTTGAGAGATCCCTACTTTGTTGTTCATTTTAACTAATTTTTATCATGCCTCTGGGATGATAAAACCCACACATCTTTCACCTAAGAAACCTGGTAATTACGGTGCTCACTACAAGTAATTAGCTCTCAAATAAAAAGGAATCTTTATCCAAATTGCTGGGGGAAAATGCAATAATTATAAAGAAAGAAAGATGTTTAGATAAGTAAATATCAACAGGAAATGACCATTCAAAAAACTAACAGAACTAGCAATCAGGTCAATGCTATTCATTATTGGGATATCACACAGCTTACATTTTCATTTTTGAGAGTCTGAACACAGCTTTTCCTTACCACAACAATAAGGTCAATGTAGTATTTGCTGGAAAATAAGTGTAATAGCACTGGAGTACTTTGACACAGGAATGCTGCTGTTCTGGGTTTACTTGAAGCATGCAGGCGTGATGTCCTCCACCTCATTAGAGAAAGGAACCTAAGGATGGACTGGTTCTGCCTGGAGGGTGCATACACACAAGAAGTATGCCTCATAACTTAATGGAAGAAATCTTTTCTCTATTTCAAGTACCAGATATAGTGCCGTGGCTGGTAACAGTCTATTAAAAAGCAACTTCTGTGAGATGTATAGTTGGTCAGAAAATTAAATGATGGCACAGGGTAGAAAAGGCACCTAACTGTAAGAGGCTGTACCTTACACCCATTGTCATTTTTTCAGGCAAGTAATTTTGCTACAGAAAAGAGCATACAAAGTGTGTGATGCACACAGAACTGTGAAAACGAAGCAACGTCAGGAACAGCCTACTAGCACATGGATAAGAGAACACTAAACGCAAGCTCTGTAATGGAGGTTAGACGGGCATTAGCTGCTACGAAGCACTAATGGAGTGAACAACAATGACGTTTAAATCATCAATATCCAGGTGCTTAGCATTACTTAGGAATAAAGCAATTAGGATTCAAAGAGAATAATTATCAGATTTAACAAAGAGGCCATTTAATGTTTGTCACCGTGTCATTACTCCTATTTAATGGTAGGGGAACACTAAGGAGTTAAAATGCATTGTGTGCATGGGTTAGGTAGTACAGTGAAAGAAGTCACAACAGTTATAATTAAAAAGTGGGTAATTGCCACAGTTACTGCACAATGACATTGAAGATGCTATTGCTTGCCCCTACGCTTTCAACAGGAAGTAACAGGCAATTGTGTGTGGAGTCTGCTGAAAATATAATAAATTATAAATACTATAGATGGAAAATGCATGAATGACGCAATTAATGTGAACTGCTGCCCCAGCTTTGTCATAGTTATTTGGGCTTGTCACCTACTTAGGATATCACAATTTCTTTCTATTCTTAACCTCTTCAACACTTACACATCATGCTGTCGTCAGTCTGCTCACACTGGTGATGCCCAGAGCAGCCAAAATCTATTCTGTTTTCCAGATATTCTTTGGAGTTTACTTGAAATACATAGAATTCAGTTAAATATCCAGACATGCTGCAACAGAATATCCACCTGCTTTATTGGAAGTTAAATGTGGAACTGAGGGTTTCCAAAACTAAATGAAGAAAACTTGATGAAACTAATGCCTCATTTCCAGAAATGAGAGATATAGAATAGAAAATCCAGTAATCTCGATGAAGCATTCTAATCCTACTAACTCTTTCAAGTGACTATCAAAGAGGAGAGACTTCCCTTTCTCTTGGAGGAATCAGAGGACTAAAAAAATAAAAAAGAAACTGCCACCAATGGGCCAAAAGCAAACAGAGAACAGAATTTAGTGCCCTAATAATAAGAAAAGTAATTGCTGCTGAATCAAATTTCTCTCTTGATAAGATTCCTGAAACCACTAAGTACATATTACCCAGTGATGTGTGCATTCTTGAAAAAAGCTGCTGTGAATCTTCAAGGCAGCCCAGGCTTAAGTGATGCGCAAAGAACCTGTGGTAATGATGATGACATTAAAAGGTTCATAGAGCCGGTATTAATAGATGGAAGCAAGATGAAGCACTAGTTTTCTGCAAGCTATCATAGGCAAATACACATAGCTAAGAAGAAAAGAGAATGTGAATTTTAAGAACAGCTGAAAACAGCAGCTGAACTCTTCTATCTACAGTCACCTAGAAAATATGAAGGGGTTTGAAGAACAAAGACCAGCCAGAACTAAAATTCAGTATGAATTAGAATTCCACCAAATAACTCCATATTAGGAATTACACTGAGGAAACATTGCAGTAATTTTGAGACTTTGCTCAGCAATCGATGCCCACAAGATGGTATAATTATATTCTTGCTCACAATGGATATAATGCGTTATCCAGAGAAGTATATCTCATAGGTGAGAGTATTCTTTGACATATCATCCTAGAATGACACAATAATTCTGACATGAAAAACCACTTGTTTTAGAACAAAAGAACTGAATTCAAAGTTAATGGATACTTTCATTCAGAAATAAAGCAAACTTATTTGGTCAAATCTAATAATCTTCGCAAATAAAAGTCCAGTTTGAGCACTACATAAAGAAGATAAAATGAGCTGTACTTTGAATATTTCAGTCTTCCCTGATTTAGCATTATTTTCAAGAGTCCCATTTCAAAATTTCAGTAAAATGAAATATTGCACTTTAAAAAGTAGTGTTTTTCAAAATTTAGCTAGGTTTTGTACCTTTTTTGGAAACCCATAAACAATACTGCATGCAAGAACATCAAAATTAAGTCCCTCATGAATTTGTATTAACCAGTGAAAATAATCAGGCTAATTTCTCTGTCTAGCATGAGTAAAGGGAAACACAAAAGAGAATTTTAAATGTGATGTTTACTATTATAGTTTCATTAGTACCCTGTCTTAGCAAACAGTAAACATATTCTTTAGAAGTGAGGATCTTACTACTGTTGACATTGTCCTTTAAATAAACATGTGGGACAGAACCGTTGTGCTTTGTTGCAGGAAATACAATTACCAGCCCTGTAAGCATCAGTGAAAACAGGTAAAGATTTAAATATAAGGGATCCCACTGGAACTTCTTCTGAAGTGCGTTTTTGGAATTGAGTCCAAAAGAGAAGAAATGACACATTTTTGGTGGAATTAACAAGAAGTAGACTTGAAGTATAGGGTAGTGAGTCATCAGGGAGTTAGCTTCAGAAAATCCTTCATGCAAAGAATGATGCAGAGCAATTGTCATGCTGGCTGAGAATATACACACTGCTAGAACTGTAGCCAAAGAAAAGCTTGCTTGGAACTCTACTTCCAAAAAGATACTTCTTGAACAATTCTTAACATCAAATATTAATGTGAACTATCAGGCAAAGCAGGGTAGAGAAAAAATAGAAATGTTTTAATAAATAGGTGCGGAAAATAGCAGTGTTGAGCATGTACTGAATAACATCTGAGTAAATTACTATTTTTCTATGAAGAATGATTAAAATAATATATTTTTTCCATTCACTATGACTGCTCCATTATGTATCATTAGGGAATGGAGATTTATGCATGCAAGTATTTGCCAGGCAACAAAAAGGGGGATGTAGGAGCTATTTAGCATATGGCAAAAGAAAAAGTTAACAAGATTCTACTTGCTAGTTTACACAGTGGGCTTTGCCCACAATGGGCTAATTAACCTTAAGAAGATGCAAGATGAAAGGGGGTACAAATCCATCTCAATTGGCAGTGCACTGTGCATGCCACAGTACTAATGATCTAAATTTATCTCAAAGAAAAAGATATTTGGTGGAAATTAGAAAATCTGAAAATTAAATTAGTATGGACCAGTTGGCCTGCAATAATACCTTTTGTATTATTAACAGGACGATTTACAGACTCTGAGGCTAAATTGGTAATAGCAAGTTAAACAGCACCAGGGAGCATTTCCCAAAAAACTGAAACTAAACCATCTGGAAAGTTAAACAGTAAGAATGGTCATTGGCACTGTTTTGGCCTGGGTCAACAGCATTCTCCTAAACAACTTCTGAGCACAGCTGAGATGCTCTCACAGGTCCAGAACCACTCCCAAGGCTCACTTTGCATGGAGACTTCAGTTTTGAATGTAGAAGTATGTAATAATGCCTTCCCAAGCAAATACCATTTACTAGTATAGACAAAACCTGAGTTTCATGGAGGCCATTTTACCTGAAGGTTAACCTAACCAAAGCTATTTAGCGAAGTTATATGGAGAAACAATATCTATAATTTTAATGAACAATGACCAGTCATTTTTGGACCTGGACACTGTATGCCATTAAGAAGGAAATGCAGCAACTTTATATTTCCTTTATATGCACTCTCTGTGCCAATAACTGTTTGACAAAAGCCAGAGGGCACTCAGCCAAAGACTCCATTGTGAAAGGAAAGCCATTCTGATCCAATGAAGAGAAAAACAAGATGCTTTGACCACCACTTAGGGAAACAATAACATGATCATCATCAATCAAAGCAGAGCTGGGTAGCAGAGAACACATTGCTACACTCTTAATATGTCTAACAACACTGTTGGTTAAGCCCCTACCTTACTTGCCAAAGTGAGTTGCTTTCTTAATCAAAGTTTAGAGATCAACAGCAAGTGGAATTACTGGATAAAATGAGGTGAGGGGTCTTAACCAGTTCCCTAACTCTGCTGTGGACATATCTGATATGAATCTGCAAAGTTAGAAGATGAATGGGAGAGCTTCAGTCTGCAAGGCTGCACTCACAATGAACTCTGACTGCAAAACTGGAGCCCAATACAAGAAAATATATTACGTTCAGTCTTTGAAGACTAAACAAATCATTCTGCAGAAAACTTGATTGTCTTTTCATTATGACTAAAAAACAGCCAGGGTCAAACCAGCCAGTAAACAGTTACGTGTCCAGTTAAAAGTGCAAGCCCAAATTAAGTGGTACATGTCTGCAATGACTTTACAAACTAGGGGTAGGAGATATTCAGCAACTCCTAGAATTTGGATCAGAATGAAACTACCATTACAAATCACCTTCAATGGAACCTTCTTATCTTAGTAGGCAATTATGCATAATTATAACGGAGGGTCTTGGAGAGCATTTTATTTTAAATATTTATTCTGAATGAAACAACAGGTTGGACTGGTCTAAGGGGTGACCTGATGGACCAATAATGTGGGAATTAGTATTTTGTTCTTCCTCAGATGTTACTTAAATATTTGCATACACAACATTTGCATACAACATTCTAACCCAAATTTTGCCTAAAGGACTATCATTCAAAACAAACAAACCCATAACATTGATATTGTCACACTGCTTTTGTTACAGAAGCCTGATATTCTGTCTATCAGATTTAAACTAAAATTATCTTTTTCTTTTTTTTTTTTTTTTTTAAATCAGAGATATCCTCCAGGCTACAGCAACACACACCAGTCTCACAAGCAAAATATAAATGCATTTAAAAGGGGATGCTGACTATGCAACATGATAAGATTCATAAAATGAGAAAATCATCCCCTTATACACTTACTGTTTGAACTTTGTGGAAATCCAGGTAAGGAGGATGGACCATTCATTCCAGGCAGAAGAACAGGAGGAAGGCCAGGGAGTCCTGGATAAGCTGCTGGCAAACTGATACCATGAAGAGAACTGCTGTCCATCATGCCTGGCTGCTGTACGGTTAATCCTAGCACGTCAGTAGCCTTCTTTATACGATCCAATTCTTGCTGTGCCATCAGCTGTCTAACCGTTGTAGGAGCTAAATAATCTTTCTCCCGATCTAGCTGACTTCCCACAGTTTCCCTCACTTTTGTAATATGTTGTTTGGAAAAGATATGATCTCTTATGGACAAACGCGCAGAATATTTCACGCCACATAGAGAACATTCTGGCTTTGTCCCATCAGGTCCAGTCTGATTTATCATGAATGGCTTCCCTATGTTAATTTTGAATTTCTTTTCTTTAGCTCGGGCATTCTGAAACCAGACTTGGACCACACGTTTGGGCAGGCCTATCTCATTCCCTAGCATTTCGCATTCCTGCATGGTTGGAGTCCGATAGTCACTAAAGCAAGCCTTGAGAACTTTAAGCTGAAGGTTACTCATTTGTGTTCGGAAACGTTTGTGGCCTGGCCTATCACTGTTTTTGGATTTAAAGGGATTGCTAGCTCCAAATGGGTTAGGTGAACTTGGATCAGCTATGCTTGAAGTTTCACTGCGGTCAGCATTATCATCTGGGTCGTCAGTAATGTAGTAACTTTGGTCATGATCACCATCTTTTTCACTGAAATGTATTGAAGGGCTTGTTAGGGAAAAGAGAAATTTATCATCGGTATTCTCATTTGTAGGTGTAGTTGCAGCTTTTGGTAGCGTGTCATTTACAAGTGGTTTTGGTTCTTTGGGAGGCGATGCAGGTTTTGCATCCCCTGAACTGCCAGTCGTGCTTTCCATTTCATTGTTTCCTTCATCTCCTGTTGTGGCATCACTAATTGCTGTATTAATTGATGAAGTCTCATCGAAGTCAGTCTTGTTTTGATCATATCCAGAGTCAGCAGGAGGGGCATTCAAATTTTCTATATCCTCACTAGACTCTGCTTTAAAAGAAGAAGGACTTAAGAGGTTCTTCGGTGACATTTCTGCAGTTTTGCTAACAGGGGTTGATACAGTGGAGGCTAACTCATTTTCACTTGATAATTCAGTTTTTGCTAATGGCAGTGATGGGTAATCAAAAAATATGTACTTTTGGGGACTTTCTCCTCCATCTTCAGTTGATATCAAAGGACTTGGAGGCAAACTATAACCAGCCTGTTTTCCCTCATTCCAATGTCGAGAGCGAATGTGACTTTCTAAAGCTGATTTTGCTTTAAATAGAGCTCGACAAAAAGGACACCTTTTATGGGACTGGGCTGGACCAACTGCACGGAACTGTCCCTTTCTTTCTCGGGCTCTTGTGTTCTGAAACCAGACTTGTACAACTCTCTTTTTCAGTCCTACTTCACGTGCAATGTGATCTAGCATCTTTCTGGTGGGGTTGGAATCTAGTAGGTACTTTTCATAGAGTATTTCCAGCTGCTCTGGAGTAATTGTAGTTCTTAAGCGCTTATCACGATGTTGATCTTCTCCACTGTTCCCTCCCTCTTTCTCACTACAGTTGTTGTCTTCTTTATCATCTAGTTTTCGTTTCAGGGAACCAGAAACTGTAGCAGGGTGTGCTGTATGTGATGATCCAGTTTGCGGTGGCATCTGAGCAAGAGAGCTATTAAGTAACTGTCCAGTCATCAAAGGATTATTTGGGTCAAATATCATATAGGGCATATCCATTGGTCTTTCTAAAAACTGAGAGTGAAGAAATTGGTTTTGGGCTGCTAGGAAATGCATGTGCTGGTGCTCTTGCCAAAGTTCTAGAGTTGGAAAGGCAACTGTACACTGATCACATTGGTACTGTAATAACTGAGGAGGTAGACTGTTCTGTAGAGGAGTCATTGAAATTGGTAAAGGACTGGAAGGAACAGGTGTGGTTTGTGATGCAGAAGGAGGTCTCCCTACTATCTGCGATTGTTTTTGTTGCTGTGGTTGAGAAGCTGAGGGCTGAGGGTCAGAAGAGGTCACTGGTGTAGACTGCACTGGTTTAATGCTTTGGGAAGTTGCATCGGTTTGCTTAGAGATGGTTTCATTTTGTTTTGGTTTTTCTGTGGACTCTGGTTTAGGAGAAGCCTTCTCAGGTTCTGGTTTGGGTGATGGATTCAAAGGAGTACTAGAACCAGAGCCAGAGCTTGCTGCTGTGACTGCCAGGCTTTTTGATGAGTCGTTTTGGCCAGAAACTGTGCAGTTCTTATACACTGTTTGATCAGAGGCATCCATAGAATCTTCAGTTTGGCTTTCATCTTGAGCATCATCATCTTCATCTTTATAACACTGCTTTTTCTGATGTGTAATCAAATCAAAGATCCTGGGAAAAACCACACTGCACTTTTTGCACTGATATTGCATGTTACTGGTTCGAATGTAACGCTCATTCGTCAGTTCCCTTTTCTCATTGTCTTTAGTTTCAGCTTGATTTTCATAACTTTTGCGAGCTTTTTGTCGTGCATTTTGGAACCATACAACAATAACTCGAGTAGGTAGGTTAAGTACAGTTGAAAGTTGTTCGATTTCATCATCCTTTGGATAAGCATTTGTATCAAAGAAGTCTTGCAGGACACGAAGCTGGTAGTCAGTAAACCGAGTCCTAGATGATCTCTTGCTGAAAGATGCATCAGACTTGTAAGGTTCTACAGCTGAGGGTTGAGGATCTATTCTGATATCTTCCAATACTGTTATGGGAGGGTTGCTGAAGTTATAAGGAGAATCTTTATTTCTCTGTCGTTCTTTAAACAGAGTATTACGAAACCAGTGCTTGATAACTTTCTGTGAAAGACCAGATTTCTCAGCCATTTCTTGGATCTGCTCTTCACTTGGAGAATTGTTAATATCAAAATAAGCCCGCAAAATTTTTAACTGGTCATCTGTGATTCTTGTACGCGGACGCTTGAACTGAGAGTGCCGCAGGAAGTTTGGATCTAACCCCAGCTGCTGCTGACAAAGCTGTGTAAGATCTGCAGATAAAGTATCCATTGGTGGCAACTGGAGGGCAAGCTGAGGAGGCAATGCAGGATGCTGCACTGGCTGCATCATAATTGGAGGGAAAAGTGGGAGATCAAGTGAAACTGGAAGCTGGACTTGAGGTGGCGCTGACGGTGGTGGTGGTGGAGGAGGAGGTGGAGGTGGTGGAGGAGGCGGTGGTGGTGGTGTGGGTGGTGGAGCTTGCAAAGGAGTGGGAGTTGTGTTTTGAATTTTTCCAGCCCCAGCTGAAGAAGTTTGAGAAGGAGTTGGAGGAGGAGGTGGTGGTGGTGGTGGAGGAGGCGGTGGTGGAGGTGGTGGTGTTTCTGGAGAAGACGGAGAAATTGGATAAAGCTTGTCATATGCCTCCCTGTACTGTCGGGCAAACTTTTCTAATGCCCCATATGGAAAAAACTGTCCATGTACATGTTCTTGGTGACTTTTCAAAATAAGAATGTTGGAAAAGAGCTTACTGCAGGTTCCACATTCCAGTTTATCTGTGTTTTCACCTTCACCAGTCTTGCCTTTTTTCTGCACTTTTTGTCTGTTCTCATTGTATTGGATAACTAACTCAAACCCAAAGTTCTCCAATAAAGCCTTGGCTGCATTCCCCCTTGCTCCAGAAGCTATTCTGGGTGGTGGAATGGCCAGTTCTGAGGATTTTGGCTTTTTCATATCTTTGCTTTCTTTTAGTCCTTCATTTTCATTAGTAAATTCTTGCTTTGGCTTCTCTTGTTTCTCAGAAATTTCTTCTGACTCCTTATATGATGGCATATCCTTTATCAGCTGGCAGTCTGTACTTACTAAGGTATTTTGCTCCACTTTCATCAGCTTGCTACTTTGCTGCTGCTGTTTCTGGGACTGAAGTTGAGGTTGGGTGGATTGATACTGTTGTGCTTGTTGCTGCAGTATCTGTAGCTGGGTTTGGCCAACATGGTGCTGAGTTTGTATCTGCTGCTTCAAATCTTCTAGCAGTGATCCTGTCATACCAGCCATTCCAGGCATACCGAATGTGGCAGAACCAGGCAAACCCAGATCTGGGCTTAAACTGAATTCTGTCCCAGGTATATAGAATGGGAAAAGGAATTGAGGCTGTTGAAATTGCAGCAGTGCTTCTGGTGTCATTGGAAAATGAGGCAAAAAAGCTGGGTTTAGAAACTGGGGTTGAAAGAACGCAGCTTGCTGTTGCAGTTCATGCTGTAGCTGCATTTGAAGTTGTGCTGGTGACTGGGGTGGGTGATGCGTAGGCTGAGCAGAAATTAATTCAGAAGCTTGCTTTTTATTTAATTCTTTGGCATCTAAATGTGTCTCTTTGCTGTTAACTGCTGGTAAGCTCATAGATTCTAGCATTCCTTGGCTGGGGCTATTAACATTCCCTGCTACACTATTTCCGCTACTTATGTTACCACTTGGTTCTAATTTTGCAGCCCTTGCCTTTGTCTGATGAAGCACAGATCTCATATGGATTTCCAATGTAGAACTTTGGCTATACGCAACATTGCAAATGCTGCATTTGTAGGGTTTGTTGTCAGTGCTGTTGTTGGTTTCTTGAGGGACAGGACTTGATGCTTCCTGCAAAACCTTTTTGAGTTTATGTAGATGGGACACTGAGTTATAGTGGACCAAGAGAATGTTCTTTTGGGTGAAAGACTCTTTACACACTGTACACTTATATGGGCGAGATGGATCTAGAAATTTTTCCATAGTAAAATTTGGCCCTTTTCGAAAAGGTAAGGTCCGCTTTGGTTCTGAGCCCATATCATCTGGAATAGAGCTACTATCACTTCCTACAGGACTTGCTTTACCTTCCTGGTCCATCTCATAATCTCTTTCTATTTCCTGTTCTAGCGCATGATCATCTTGCGCCATACTTTCACTTTCTGCCCAGAGTTCACCATTGACTGGTAAAGACGCACACAGCTGCTGAAGTTCAGCTTCATTGAGTTCAGGGTGGCCTGCTTCCAAGTGTTTTTTTAAAGCCTGGAATGTACGGAAGCTACGTTGGCAGAGGCTACACATGGTAGCTGCCCGAATAGCATGATACTGGGAATGTATCTGAAGCTTCTGCATAGTCTTAAAAGCCAAGCTACAATGGTTACAACGGTACTTATAGACATGGCGGTCAGAAACAGAGAGCTGTTGCTTCTTCTGCTGTTCATTTAGCTGATCCGTCACTGAGTCGGTGGTCTTTATATCTTTACTGCTGCTTTTATTCCAATCTGGCGTTTCAGTAGATTCCTTAGGTGGCTTCTGTTCCTCTGTCTTAATTTCCATTCCAGTTTTTGATTCATCAGTCCCAGGGGTATTTTTCTCATCCACAGGACTTTCACCTAGTTAAAGAAAGTTAAGTGTCTTTTACACAAGTAGAAGAGAATAGCACATAGCATTAATGTTTGGGTTTGTTTTAAATCAGAAATCAAGAGAGGCACCTGGTACACCACGTGTTGCTCTAGCAAAGCATAGCCACTCATCTTTCCTCCAGAGAATAAAGAAGACAGGACCAACATGAAGTTAAAAAAAAGTAATAAAATCCAAACATGATGATCAGAATGGCAGTGGCAGTGGGCCTGGGAGTGGCACAGGGCTCCTCTTTGTCATAAGGTAGGGGTTTATTGGTACAATGGGAGCACCAAACAAGAAACACAAAAGTAGGGAGGAGGGAGGGATTTCAAATGCAGTCAACAGGTAGAACAGGTGATTAGAAAGGAGGAAGAAAGTGGGAAGAGCATGCTGTGAGAAGTAGCAAAGTAGCTTCACAGCACAGAATACAGTAAGAGTCCAGGATAAGAAATCTGCTACGGAAAGGCAGGCAGGATCATTTGCCTACCATTACCCATTGGTGTTTGTGAAAGTGACACTGCCTTTTAGTATTGGGTCCTATTTGCTGGTTAAAGAAGGAGGGTCTTACCTTCAATGTGGCTAGGCCACTACCACAAGCAACATACATGTGGCATATACGTGCATCCTAGTAGCTCTGCATGGTTGCAGTCAGCCAAATCCAGGCCCCTTGTCATTTTTCTCTTTTTGTCTTTGTGGCTATGTGCAAGCCAAAACAAGATTCAATTTACTAAGAAACAAATGGTTTCTAAATTCGTAAGTTGCCCATGCTTAGTTTTTACGTCTAGGCTTTTTCTTGCATACCTGGATATTTCCCAGATCCCTCAGCTGTAATTGTTGCAGGTGTGTCACGTTCAGATTTCTCTGAAGCAGCTGCTGGTAATAATATACTATTGGGCATCATGACATCCGGTACAGGAACCTTTGAAAACCAAGAACATGCTCTTATTACAGGACAAGTCACACTATTTAACACCATACAGCAATATGAAATTATAATTCTAAAGATCCACCATATCAGGATCAAAGACTGACAATACTAAACCCAGATCTTGGTTCAGTCCTTAACATTGGTCTCAATGTCACCACAAAGGTTTTGACAGCTAAGTCCAGTTGGTTGGATTTGTCAGGGGAATTCTCCTTGGACATCCTCCACAGACAGATAAAATGTTGAGATATGGTCACCAGTCAGTTCTTGACTAAGGGCTTTCCCACTTCACTGCACCTGTATTGTATTTTAAACAAATGCTGGACCTTCCATGATCTTTAAAAGAAAATTATAAGTTTATTTCCATACAGAAATAAAAACTTATTTCCATTTGAAATACAATTTTTCTCTTTCTTGTCTTCAGTTGCTTATGTATCTTATTCAGACTGCTTTATCTGTTGTGTTATGCTTTCAAATTATAGACAGAAGTCTTTGATGGCTGCATGTCTAATAGTACTCAGTTTAGTAAGGTGACATGAATATTTGCTCAACACTTCCTGTTTTCCTCTTGTTTAGCTCTTTAAAACACACTCATATCTGAAATAAAGGGTTGTCTAGGCATTCAGACTAAGACTTGGCAGGACTGGGTTCAAACTCCTGCGCTGCCAGATTCTGTCTAAATGACCTTGGTTGAATCAGTTCAGACTGTCCTGCAGCTCCTCATCTCTGACATAAGGATAGTACTTCCTTACTTCTTACAGAGGTAACAAGAAAATCCAAAGAGGAGATTTCTGAGTGGAAAAGTACTATAATAATGGGAGCTACGTACGTTACTAGGTATGAGTAGAAATACCCTTTGTTCCTTTTTTACAGTTTAACAAACTATCTTAAACCTTTATTAGGATACATAAGAGTTATATGTATGTGTGTATTTATACCAATTGCCTATTGGAAAAAAAAATTCTAGACAAATTTTTAAATGCCCTGGGCTTAGTATATTTATAATTTAAACATGGTATTAATATGATCCTCTCAGAGGAATAGTGACTTCGATTTTGTTTGGGAGGGAAGGACTTCTAAAAAACAATGGTGTGGGTAAATGTAAATGTCCCAGAGCAGAAAAAATTGCTACAAATGCTATTTATTTTGTCATCAGAGAGTTCAGATATGGACAGAGCACATTAGTGTTAGCATCTAGGAAAATTTAGATGATGCAGATTATGTTTTTCAACCTCTTTTTCTGTCAAACAACCTTCTTTTTTTTTTCTCTCAGGAACAGTGAAATAAGTCCTCATGACCTGACAGGCGAGATTTCAAAGTTGTGCTCTTATCAGCATAGAGGGAATCATGGAGAACTTGAAAAGAAAGCTAATAATCCTCAGTAGAAAGGTTTTCTTTTTCCATTTTTTTTTCCATTTTTCCTAAAAGGGTCTGTTAAAGTTAAATTTCTATGGCATTTTCCTTGTGGTGGGCCAAAATTACATGGTCTGGCAGAGCTAGAGTTAGTAGAAAACCAAGGAAAATAAAAGAAGAAAGAAAACTTTAAACTGCTTTTGTGGATCCTCAGTTCTGTATTTGATCATCGGCACTAGGCACAAGGAACCTTAGACCTTCAGTCAAGAGCTCTTTCCATTCTTTTTTATTTTTCTGCCACTTTACTTGGAAATGAGGCGATAGGGCTACAACCACAACCATATAAATGAAGGAGGAGTCTATGAATACAGAAATAAATGCTTAAGGAGGTGGATTGTTGAGATTTCCAAGTGTATTTCCTTCTAAAAAGGCAAGACAACCAGAATCAGGGTGTCCTAGGAGGTCTGTTTTCTAAGTGAATCTCTGATTTAATATTAAATACTTTCTAGACCTGATTGTGTCTTTACTGACATTGTTTTGAATGGTGCCGAGTCATTATTCTTTCATAGAAGTTTATTATTTTAACATGGTTTGTACAATTTTTGCAGTGAAGAACAGGGTTTTCGTGGTGAGGCTAGAATGGGATTCATCCTCCAAATCGAATTTGCTGGTTATACCATTCACCCTAATTATGGAGAAGCCAGTTCAACTCCCTGCCTGATCCACGGTAGGTACTTGAAATCATATATTCCATATCCTAAAGAACTGACCTAATCGGATTGCTGCCTATTTTTGGACTTGCTTTTCCATTTCGTACTTACATTTTATTCACGAAAAAAGAAATGGTCTTTTATACAGAGGCAGAAAGCAAGAAACAGGACATTCTGTACAAGATGATTCTGTTCCCCAGTTAGCACCATTAATGATATTTTACAGTGTATTTCATGTAATATAACGCAAGTACAGCCCAGCTATACACAGGAATTCTTCTACGTTTGGGGACTCCATTCTACAGGGAACTCCTGTTATATTACAAACAGGAGTCACAATACCTCTGAGACCTGGATATTATTAGACCCAATTTACAGGTGTGCACTTAGAGACATAGACAGGCTTGATTTTCCCAAGGTTAACATCAATGAGGAACTGCAGGTTTTCAGCATCTTTGAAATCCATTTTCCCAAGGGACATCAGTGACTGGATGAGCTGGCAACAAAACCTAGGAGTCCTGACCCACTTCCCTCCTCAGGCTACCTGAACACTGTAACACAACAAATGCATTGCCCGGGGGCCCAAGTGCATTTCTGCTGCATGTGTATCAGTACTTGGAATACTTACTGTCATGAGCAGTTTCTCCACACAGTCAGGGGACACACTGTGCAAATGGGTCAAATGAAGCTGGAGATGCATTTTGTTGCTGAGGACATCCTGGCAGAGGGGGCAGCAGATAACAGGTTGCATCGAATGCTGTGACAGGACATGCATCTGGATACGATTTGGGTCCCTACTATTGTAGTTACAATAAGGACATTGATAGAACTGAAAAAAATCAAATTAAGATGCAGGATATTAGTCAGTGTGCTTTTTATAACTTGCTGATATTGCTATTTCAACAGCACATCATCTCTGTTTCATTCTTGAGTTATCTGAAAGAGTTCTAGAATGCAATTAAATTAGTACGTTTTCTTTTACCTGCTCATGACAAAATTTATTGTCCTCTGGAGGCTTTGATTTTTTAGCTGCACCATCCTCTTCTTTTGCCAGAAGAAGCTGTTGTGCCCCTACCACAGTGTTCACTTTTGATTCCTTCTCTGGTGTGACTATTCCTGTTTCGAAAACATAATTTTTAAGAACATATTTTAAACTTTCAAATATCCTGGTTTACAAAGAGGCTGTGATTCCAAAGCACTGTATTGTCTTTGAGAGTCTTTTTTTTTTAGTTCTGAGAAAAAATGTAGTTGAATAAAATAACTCTGGTAAGCACAAAGGTGAAAATACGCTTTTATCCTTGACAGAGACTCTAAAAATACATTTAAAAATGGACTTTTTTCTGCTGTTTAGATAACCTTAGGTTGCCTTTAAAAATTAATCAATAATGTGCTTTCTTTAGCAGCTCAGTATAAATTTGTGTATTACATTAAAACAAATCAGCTTTTGCTCAAAAATCCTGTTTTCCAAAATAATTAATTTGCTGCTGTTTAATTACCCTCTCTTTTCTAAACTCTCTGAGCAATATGATTATTGTGTTGTTTTGATAACTCCTGCCTGATTACAATTCTGAAGCTAAATATAGTGAGGCTTTAAAAGAAATACTGTGGAGAATAGGATTTCAGAGCTAAATTAATATTAATTATATACAAAGATCAGTCATTTGGGATTGCCTTAGATGTTTACACTGTGAATTTTTATAGTCTGGCATTTGTGATCAAAACCAGAATATAATTGTTTTCTATAGATAGTTCTACTATTAAGTATTAAACACTATATTTAATATTACGCCTGAACTAGCTGTGTAATGCAACCCAGTCTTGCACACATCAAAGAAAAGAGTGCAATTCTAATTTCCCAGTCCATCAGAAAATTCTTTCCAGCGTCAATTTGCCAGATAATCTCTTCTGCTAGGCTGGATATTACAAGAACATTGGGTAGGCATGTCACATACATCTCACGACAAACACAAAACCTCATTTACCAACCATTCCAATCTCATCATAGTGCGGCATCATCTGACCTTTTTTCTGCTGTTTATTATGAGTATTTCTAATTTTAACTTTCAATTTTCACCATCTTCCAGTCAATTTGCAACTAAATTATTTCCAGGGTGAGGACACTATCACTGGACACTGGGTGCAAATACATCTTGAAATGCAATGAAGCTAAACCATTGATTGCTATCAGACCCAACGTAAATATATAGTCCAGGGGTAAACTGATTGTATGCTGTGCATGAAGATTTATCTTGATTTTTTTCAATCCACATAAGGTTCATATAAATGAACAAATTGCACCTTATTGCACAATAACCTAGGATTAATTTTAAAATAAGGTCATAGATGTTTTGGCAACAAACTAAACATGAACAAAGAAAATACTTGTATTTTTCTGTACACAAAGCCAAGAACTTTTTACGATTATTATTTTCATATAGGCTTTGTGAAATATTTGATATTAAAAAAGTAACATTAAAAAGAAGTAAAATAAGAGAACTGTTTTCAAGGTAAATACCAAATCCTCATGGAGCAGTTATAAAAAATTGAAAACTAAATCATACAGGGACATTTTTTGAAGCGTGTTTTTTAAAAAATAAAATAAAATAAACGTATTTTATTACTTATATGTTAACAGTGATTTCCTACACATTGTTTTTCATTCCTAAGTTGCTAATTATTTTTTGGTGTAATTTAGACCAGCAATTTTAGCATGTTCTTGCTCAAGTTGGTTTATTCCTGCCATATTTCCCAGCTTTAAATGGCCAATTTGTCAACATTGGTTTAATATCCAAACAAGCTGCTTTTTGGAGCCCCACTGAATTTTTACACTCGCAGGAACTGATCCTGGAGGCCTTATTTATATGGCTCAGCCAGAGCTGTGCCGACGACCTGAAGGGCTGGCGATGCTTAAAGGCAAAATCCATATGATGCAATCACATAAGACACCATTTCATTACTCACTTTAGTTTATGATAATACAGTACTCCCTGGCCTATCTGTATTTACTCGGCAATACACCATTATTATTTAAATGTCTTAACCATGAGAACTATGTGAAGTAAAGAAGTGACCCACTATATTAACAAAGAAAGGTTGCTTCACAGTTTTTAGAAGGATAAGTTCAAATTATTAACCTCTCTTCGCGTCCAACTGTCAAAAACATCTAACAGTTGACTATTGTTTCTTACCTTTATCACAAATCACTTCTAAAATGTCCCTTTTTAAAGACAAATGGGCCAGAATCAGCTGGTGTAAACAGACACTGTTATATAGGAAGCTGAATTTAAAAACCAAAGCCAATTCTGCCTTCTCTTGCCCTGATCATAGTAGATTGTTCTCAACAGGTTGTTATAGAAATTAGCATGCAAATTCTGTTCTAAAATCCACTTGTGAAAATGCATTTGACTGTGTTTTGGTAGTGGTATGTAACTGCTACACAAATTTAACTTGGAGAGCATTTTGTGTGCGCCTGGGCACACACAAGGTTAATATTACACATCATCTTCCACCACAGGATGGAATAACTTAATTACTTCAAAGGGCCTGTAATAATCATGAAACACATAGTTCTTGTTTCTATAAAAACAAGGGGGGGTGGGGGTGGTTACATTTTCTTTTGTGGTTAATATAATAAAACCGTAGAGTTATAAAACACTGTGCTGGGGTCAATAAATGCATAACAAAGCACAGCTTTTTACTATGTTTACTATGATATTTATATAAACTGTCAAAATTTAGAGGGGCTTTGTTGGTTTTGTTGTTGTTGTTGCTCTGGATTCATTCAACCTCAAGCACTGTAACTTCTTAAATGACTGAAGTTACATCTGGCCCATAGTAAAGTAACTGAGACCGTGACTTAGGGTGAACTTTGCAAAAAAAAAAGCGGGTTGATTCTTCCCTCTGGCACAGGGACCCCACTTGCCTCTGCACATGGTGAGGACCAAGCCCCCCAAGCCAGAGTATACAAGCCAAAACCAAAAGAGATCAGCTCCTTACTCAAGCACATGGTTCAACTATAACAACTCAGTGCCTCGTCTTGCTATATCAACTTTCTGCTTTCTGTGTTGAATTCACCATTTTAAGGAGCTTCCTGTCAGGAGGCTGAAGAAAGTTATAGTCTCATAGGAAGGGTTTCAAGGGAGGAGGGAGAGAGGAGAGAAAATACTATGCTCCCAAGCATGCCGTGTGGCACTGTTCTCATAGCTAGATGTTCCACTGGCATGCAATTCTTACTAGGCAGCTGTAGGAAAACACTAAATCCAGTTGTTATTCATGTTTCAAATATGCAGTTTTTATTCTTGAGACACACTATTTGTTGCTGGTGGGTTTTTTTTTTCTGAATCGTGAAACATAACTGTAATTCATTTTATGATATAAAATACACAGCATTGGTTTAGATGAATAACACGATTTCAATACATTTAGCTCAAAAACTAAGTTTAATTATAAATAAGTGCCATGAAATAGACAAGTCGATGATTGCCTGTCTGTTACAGAATTATTTAACTTACGTAAGATTGCTAATATAAAAATGACATAATTCACTGCGATTCAGATGCCATCACCTTCATAACATTTTTGAAACCACAAAATAAAAAAGTTTATGTGACTACCAGGAAACAGAAAGTTAATAAAATACATATAAGAGTGAAAAAAAAAAAATCATCCTGCAAAAGCTATAATCAAAATACTATTTTTGTATTTACCAATCTATATATTTGATAAAGATTGCATAACTTAAGACTTATGACACATCAGATGATGTTTTTCAGCCTCAAAATAATTCTAAAATTATAATTACTGGTACAGTATTCTTTCTAATTAGAGTAGAATGAAAGGATAATTTTCATTGCAATAATGAAGGTTAATTTCCATCTTTCCTCATGTTTACTACCTTATTAAAAAGTGCTCCCCTTAGCTATGGCAGAGACATATTACATTTTCAATGCAAATGTATTAATCTGGATAAATTCCATATTAATTCTTGCACTGCATAGAGCTGTAATTTGGATTATAATTAATCTAAAGTGGCACTAGATTTAAATGACAATATAAATGAGGCATTAGTAGGCTTTTCTATTCTGAATGAATATTCAACAAATATAACTTGCATATTGCCAAGTCTCATTTTGAAAGCTCTACTCCTTGAGATAAGGTAAGCAATACAGCACAACAGCTTACACAAACATACTGTTACTAAATACATGTTAATCCTTTCTCGTCTAATAGATTCTATGCTAAAGAGGGGTCACACCACTTTCCTGTCTAACTTGTTAGTATTGTGATTAATTTATTGGTTTTCCTGAGATTTCTTTGGCAAGACTCGCAACACTCAATTCATGAGAAAGCCCAAATTAACATTCAATTATACATAAGCAGTTATGCAGTCACTAGAAATACTTGTCAGCTGAGTGAAAACTAAGATGATGGTCTGAATGTTACATATGCAGAATTAATTTAGATTAGGAAAATAAAAGTTTCTAAAATATTTAGGATTTTACAGTTCAAACTATTTTCTGCAAAGCACAAAGGCAATCATGTATCTCAGCCCTTGTTTTTATATGAATCTTACTGCAAAGTTATTTGTGTAATTGCTGGCACAGCAATGAAGAACAATTATGCTGGTTTTTTGTAGTGCACCCAGTAGGCATCTGGATATAGGTTTGTCCTAATTAAACTTGGCCCTTATGAATGGCTAATCCTGACGGAATTTTGAGAATTCCCCTTCAGTATTTTTTTCTAGATTCCATCTTTTTTTGTTTTTTTTCCTGAAGCTTTAATACCGTATTCTTTCTTGAACAACTATAAATGGACCTGCCTCAGAAAAAGAGAGGGCTGATAAACTCCATGAAGCTGGTCCCAGCATCCCCTAGGCAGAGTGTGCAGTGGCTGTCACTCCTCTCCTGGTGAGTGTCCAGCACAGCCACTGACTAGACTGAGCATGAGGACCTATGTTGGTTTGGGAGCAGGGCTTTACCACACTATGGTTAGTTTTTTCCAAGTCAGAGAGGCAGCCAAGGGGGATATATATTTTAAACCACAAGACAGTTTCTTGCACAACATCATCCTTGTCATCATCGGCCTTTCTTCAGTCTCTTGATCTCAAAAAACAAAGCAACTGAAGAGGAGCTGAGGTTCTAATCTGTGATGGGTACTGACCTTAGCATGTCAACAAGCAAACTAAAAGGAAGCTTTAATCTTTAAGTCAGTCTTCTGAATTGATTCAGCATAGAGAGAGCCATCTACAATATTTTTTTTAAAATAAGTCCAAAAGTGTTTCATATGTAAAAAGCAAATTACTGTACGGGAAATTTGGGTGTAAAGAAACTCATACGTAAAATGATATTTTCTCTACAATTATATGTCTTTACAGAGAATACAACCTCCTTTGTATGCTGCTGTCATTGGCATACAAGGAAAAGATAGATGACTACCTGAAACTAATAGGCTTCAACCTGTTTCAGCACTTCTTCTGCTTCAGTGAATCCAACATAATGTAACTAGGTATAGCGTGCGGCAAAAGTAGCCAATGTAATATTCATTGTGACCATAGATTTCCATCTCATACATAAAAAGCATGGATGAAGTCACATATTTGCCAAATCAAACACAGAAAAAGCCTTGGGTATCTACACCAGATGCTGGCCCTGGGTTTGTTTGTGCACAAGTAAATGTCATGACATAGGGGTTTTGTTTTCAAAGACAGTAGCTTTCATTACTGGGCTTTGTCTATTCCAGGAGATCAAAATTACCAACCCATAATCCGTTTTCAATGATATTTCCTCTTTCTTAGGCTGAATCATCTGTAAACTTTTTCACTGGATTTTGTGTATTTTTTTTCAAAATGCCTCAAATAAATGCCCAGGAAGAGGCCAGATTCTTGGGAGTAACTGATCAGAGAGCAAGAACAAAAAATAATAATAACAAAAAACCCCACATACTTTGGGTTAAAAGGGGGGCAAAACCTGACTGAAGAAAAAAATCAAGTGGTACCTAATCCTATGCTTATGAAAAATTAATATGCCATCAGAGGAATCACAAGTACAGCTAAGATTAATGAAAGGCGCTTAAAAAATTACAAGCACACAAACTGATTTGATTAAAAAATAATCTCACTGGTCGTCCTGTAATATTCTTCAACTTATCCGCATCTATCCTGTCAGATGGTTATGATTAAAAATAGGTCAATGGGAGGCTACTGATAGAAATCACATGCAAAATGCACATGCAATGAATAGTAGTGGGAATGTCCAGACAGTTTAAAATGAAAGAGCATTTCATAAGTTTTAAAAAGGGGAGGACAAAATTCTAGCATCTTACCAGAGTCTTTACTAGATTTTTTGCCTTCACTATTGTCTCTCTCACTTGAGTCTTTATCATCAGCCACAGCCACTGATGTACTTTTAGCAGACCCTTCTGTATCTTCACCTTGTTCTTCTGTGGATAAGCACAGAAAACATCTTAGGAAAGAAACTCAGTGACCACTTAACAGCAGTTAAAAAATATGTCCTGTAATATGAACAGTACTAACAGAAAGTGGCAAAACAGGGGGAAGGAGGGGTGGGTGGAAGACAAGGGGAAAAGCAGCACTTTAAAGAGGTTGGAAATTAATTATGAATAATTTGCAATATTTCAAAATCTATCCAGAAATTCTGACCACGTCTTTATCAGAGTACCCACTTACACCAGTGTGACAGATTTAAAGCCTGTCATTTCATATTCTTTGGCTAGAAATGATCTGTGTTATATTACATGCATACGCATGCACACACACACCACACAGGCTGGAACAAAAGCAAGCACATGTAAAAATGCATCTTGGAGCCAAAAAAAAAAAAAAAGAAAGAAAAAAAAAAAAAAAGAAAAAAAAGGGGGGGAATTCAAATATAAATCCTATTAGTGCAGCAGTATCCCGCTAATTGCAGTAAGTAAGTATTAGGCATTAGGTACTGTATTAAATATAAACCTCCGGCTTTGTGGGAGAAGTCTCAAATTTTGTCTCCAGGGGGAGCCATTCAGGATAAACGATGCAACTTGGTCTCCGGCTTCTGAGGAAGCAGCATAACCCACACCTCACTTACGTGTTCACACCAGCTAGATTACATGGAAATCTTCACAGTAACTCAAGCCCATTTAATTATTCGGTAAATCTTAGCTATGCTGCTACTGGTGGATTAATCTGTTTATGCAGTTAGCTTCTATGCTGGGGCTGTGTAGCACTAATCCGTGAAAGGCCCACTGTTCCTTTTCATCCTGTGATCATTTGTCTCTCACTGTGCTGATGTCACTTTTTAATGAATTTTTAGCAATCTGAGTAATGCCAGATAACCAGACTTGGAACTCCCTACAGCACAGCATGCTGTTTTCATTGCAGCACACACTCAAAAAAAAAAAAGAAAAAAAAAAAAATCATATTTCCTAGTTCAGGTAGGAATTATATAAATTAGGAGGTGAAGGTAAAATGAGATTCGAAGCACCAGGCCGCTCAATTTCATAAAATCTTTAATGACCATATAAATTAACCCTGGAAAGGCAAAAGGTCACAGACACACATTTGCATACACTCTTCTATTCACTTTTGATAAGCAGAGCTTTTATGCAGGGAACATGATACAATTAACCCTTCAGGAACCATACAAAATGCAGCTACCGACATTTTAAGTGTCAAGCATTAACTGAAAATTACACACTGCATAAAATTTTCATTGTAAATGCTATAGTGATTGAAAGGGGAAATAGTGGCCCTCTTCGCACCCCATGTTTTATTAATAACATTCTGACAGCCGAATGAAATATCCTCTGTCATATGTAGCAGCTGAGCACAAAAAAATTGCTGCTTAGTGCCTTACTTGCCAGCCATGCACTGAAACTGTATGCCCAGGCAAACAACCCTCAGATCGATGCGGCGCACCTATCTGATTCTCAACTCTCTGTAAAACCTTTTGTAAATCAGAAGAGGAAAACACAGCTGCAATTTTGGAATCCAAACCAAAAAAAAAAAAAAAAAGAAAAAAACCAACAAATCTCACCCACAGATCAATGTGTTTTGCATTGACATCAAAATACAATAGGTTACGACTAAGCATGCGTGCCTACTTTTTGGAACAATACAGGGAGAAAGACGGTCCTCTCTTTTAAAAATAATTGTGTCTTAAAAAACACCAAACCTTTCCATCAAAATGGAAACCTCCTACACACAGTTTCAGCGCTCCCAGCCCCGCGGCCCCCCACCCCCTCCCGTGATGATAGCTAATCAAACATGGTAGGCATCCCTGTCGCAGCTGGACGTGGGGCTGTGTTTGTCAGGGTGGCGGGGGAGCGCGGTTCGGGATGCTGCGAGCCTGTGATCATGCCCGGCTCGGGCTGTGTTAATGCCGAGCGAGCACACATGAGGCTCGTATCCATTGTCAGGCCCCGTGGCCTCACGGAGACGATGGCAATCCCTTTTCGACTCATCCTTGGGAACGGACGCGTTGCTTCTTTTACTAGATTTACTGGCCCAATCCCCCTGGGCTGGAAAATGAAGTGTCAAAGTGCTACCGAGTGTCCTTATCTTGAGGGGACATAAAATTGTAAGGGCTATCGTGGCACATATTAATAAAACATTGTGTGTGTGTCAGGCAAAGAGAAAGAAAATTATGAAGGTACTAAAAGAAAAGCTACAGTATCATCTGGGTCTCATCAGACAATTTTTGCAGGGTGCTCTTCTGTTTTTCTGGTATGTGTTTTAAGTGTGAGAGAAATTCCCAGACATGTTCTCCTATACATCATCGCGGTGTCTGACCTCAGCCTGACCCTGGCAACAGTTTGAGAAATCTGAATGTGAACAAAGACTCTGTGTCAGCAGCAGGGAGAGATTGCGGGATAGACTTTCCCCATCAACTTAATCGCAAACAGCAGTTCTGAGGCCATAACTTTACAGGGCTCTACCAAGCCACAAACACATAACCTTTAGAGGTGAAACTGCCCCCCACTTTCCACCCCCCTTCTGTGATTTTTCTCAGACTTGCGGTGCTCCCTTTGATGTAGCAAGGCAATTAGCTCTAATGTTCAAGTACTGCAGACCTGTTTTATGGTTTGAAAGGTGAGAGCTGTTTATTACAGGTAGGCTCCTGGGGGCCATAAAGGCTTTGCAAATTTTTAATCATGCAAAAAACTAATCAAAATGTAACTTATACACACCATAAAAATTAATATCATTATTATGCATGGTATAAATTGCCTGCCTTGGCTTTCAATGGTACTCACTTCTAGAAAATACATTTGGCATTCATTTCAGAAATATGTATGGCATTCACTTCAGAAATAAATTTCATAGACAGAAATGATAATACAACTTCTTCTATTTTCCTTCAAAATTACAGAAAGGCTGTCTAAGATTCACACTGTCAAGACATTTATCAAAGGAACAAGATGGAAATAAAACAGCTCTAACTTAAAAGCAGTGAGCAAATTGAAAAAAAATCCTTAAGACCATCCATTAGAAGGGGATATGTAATGAAGTGTTCTATCAAAGACACTACATACCTACACCAAGATGCTACAAACATCTCTTTTTAGTAATATTTTTGGTTTTACTTCATATGCTAAACAACAAGGACACTATTCAGTTACAAAAATGTGATGGCCCCTGCTCAAAGACACAAAATTATCAGTTATTATGTATCAACAAAACACAGTGTGACGGTGCTACAGATTCCAGAGCAAGTCCTGATGCTCTGTTTTAAATTTACAAGAGTCCTGCCTATATACATTTACAAATGTCAGCTTTGAAAATGAATAGAACACTGGATTCAAATGTACTTTAATGGCTTTAATAACACTCACTATTGCAATATGATATTTTATTCACACCTGGTTTTATTTTGTCCAAATGTTGAAAATTTCTTTTGATGTTGGATCTCTAGAGTTAAACCATTATCAACCCTTTTCCTCACAACTGACTTCGAATTAAACACAAAAATGAGGTTAGCCATCTGCACTAAAACTGTAAAATAAGGGAAAATTGAAAAGTTAAGCTTCAGTGTTAATGTTACTCAGCTGATACTATATATTCTATGTCATATATTTTAATATGTTAATCTGCACTCTTAGGCCGCAATTCTATATCGATTTTATGAAGGAAGACCCTTACGACCTTCCCCAGCCTGATGAAGTCAAGATGTGTCATGATTTCAATTGCAAAATCCAGGTCTCAGCCAAAGTTCAGTAGCAGATACCAGCAGCAAAATTAGATGAATGTTCATGCATAGATTAGAAAGCCTGACTTACTGAGATGCAAATAAAGGAATAAATGCATCCAGCATATCCAAGGGAAGGTACAGAGAAACAAATAATATTTTTTGAAATAAAATATTGAATAGTTAAAACAAGACATGGCCAAGTTGAAACAATCTTCTGTAATTTAAGTGCACTGTGATAATCACAGAGGCATATCAATCACTTTTCCCAGTGTTTTATCAGAGAAGTTTCCCTACTGATGAGCAGCTTTGTGAGTCTGTCTTCAAGACTATTTAAGAAACATACTATTTTCAAGGGCTGATTTTGGTGGTGTTTTTTGTTTTTTGGGTTTTTTTTAACATCATTGGTATATCAATCAACAGCCAGTGGTTCCTGTTTTGGTCCTGGATTTTGTTGTTGTTGTTGTTGGTATCCCTTTTGCCCTCTCCAAATTGCAAGTAATTTCCTAAATAAGGATGATCTCCTAGTTGTGGGTGAGTAATTGTGGTTATGAGAGAGAAAGTAGGATTAAGCAAGTGTTTGTGGTTGAGGGCCGGATGGATGGAGAAAGAATAAATCAATTGACTAAAGTGGTAAGTAAATAAATATGAAATGAGATATTTTATAAAATAATTGAGGTTTGTTATTCAATATATTCAATAAATAGCTGAATCAAAGGTACCTATAAGTGTTTAGTACAGGTGTATCCTAGGTACAACTGGTAGAGAGAAGGACTTATTAACTATCAGGATGAAAAGGTAGCCTCTAGCAAAGGATAATGGAAGGGTGGGTTGGAGAGATGGACATCCAACAGACAATGTAGGGAAAGGAGGAATGCCTAACAAAAGAAAAAAATCCACAGAATATGCAAGAGAAGCAAAAGTTAACTAAAAGCAGGGGTTGTGGATTTACTTCCAGATTATCTTAGTTATACTACTTAGTTGAGAAATTCTCCCTGATGTCTGGATTGCCATTTATTCACACAAATATACCAGAAAGTATTTTTTCTATTTTCTGTCTGGTCTTGCAGAGCATGCATGAGGAACAGGATGCCTCACTCATTCAGGATCTTGACTGCATCCTCTAGTGGTCATATTTCATCTTCAAATAGGATTTCTAATTTCTCATTTAGGGACTCAAGGGGAATAACGGCACCAACCCACTAATAACTGTTTCTAATCACTGTGTTATATTCAAAACTATAGCTGTTAGAAGGCTCAAGTTCCCACAAACAAGGCTATAATTAGTTGATGATCATCATATTGACCAGAAATTGCTAACTGGCAGTTAGTATCAAATTGTATCATTTTGTTTTGTGGTGCATCATTTGAATTTTTATAGCGGTCTAATGCTTATTTTCTTCTGGTTGAAATGTATTACTGTGTCAGAGGAGGCCGACTACAAAACTGTCTGAACAGAACATGCTGTGGTGGCTCCTTCCCAAGGAATGTCACAGATCACACCCACTTTATGCACCCGCTCCACCCAGCAGCCAATATTCCCCACTTGCCATGCTCAGCCTCACCCCTCTGGCTGCTGCAGAGAGGCAGCTTTCATCTACTCCTTTTTGCTTCTGAAGGTAGAAAAGATTCATTATCACCAGCTAATTTGCACAACACTTTATTATTTCCTAATCTCTTTGGTTGTTGGGTGTTTTGTTGGCATTTTTTGTTTGGTTGGTTGTTTTTTGTTGTCCTTTCCTTTCCTTTCCTTTCCTTTCCTTTCCTTTCCTTTCCTTTCCTTTCCTTTCCTTTCCTTTCCTTTCCTTTCCTTTCCTTTCCTTTCCTTTCCTTTCCTTTCCTTTCCTTTCCGCTCCTGGAGAAGCAAAAGGCATGTTCTCACCAGACGTTTAGAAGGGTGGGGTGTCCTTTCCAGTCTGGCTGCTGAGCAAGCTCTCCTTTTCTCTCATTGCTGGCTGGGAATGACTGCTTTCTAGTCTTCCTCCCATAGTCTCAGAGTAAATCGGAAAAATCAGTGTGTTTTACTCTGATGATGGTGTAAAATGTGGAAAAAAAAAGTTGGTAAACTTATGCTGAGCCATACTGCTTTATCCGAAAATGGGAAAATCCGTGTATTATATTTTTGTTGTTTTATTTCTACATTAATATTTTATCAAATATACTGCAAGAGGCAAAAAAAGCATATGCTGACAAAACCATTAATAGAGAATGTCAGCTATTCAGAATGAAACTCAGCAATGTTTTCCAGATGTGATTGAAGATGTACAGTTAATCATTTATTATGCAAAAAGGGATACTTTTCTTACTTGGCCATCTCCATAAAGGCATTGAAGCATGAATCTGTATTGAGAACAGTCAAACTTTTCCAACTGGTCGGTACTTTTCTTTTGGCTGCCATCACAGTTCATAGAAACTGCTGTTTCCCCCATCAGCAGAAGGCAGGAAGAGCACTAGCATTGTCTGACTTGAAGGCTAATATATTTCCATCAAGGTTATTTAGAAAAGAAACTTAAACCTTATTGTTAATTCTTATTCTACAGGCTGGATACACATAATTTCAGGCACCGCTCTAAGCTTCCTCCCTATGGAGGGAGAGACGCGTATCTTCAGGGAGCAACTCAGACTTCACACAGGCTGAATGGTCTTATTCCTCCCTGAATACAGAGGGATTTTAGAGTGAAGTTTAGTGTTTGGAGTGGAGACTTTTCATCCTGACATGGCATCTAAATTCTGGAAGTTAGGTGGATGAACCCAAGCCTAAGAGCGTGACCAAAGATCAGAAAGTCAATGAGAGTCTCCTCATGACCTTCACCAGTTTACTGGGTGCTCCTTTTTAGCCTGTGGAAAAAAAAAAAAATACTGGATCTTCAAAGATTCATTCACCTTTTTTTTTTATAACTCTCGCTCAGCCTTGTTTTACTTTTTTGTGTTGCTGTTCAATCTGCATGTTCAATGTCCCTTCATACACAAACTCTTCTACTGTCCGTGATGTCTTGCATTTTTTCTTACCTTCTACTTGAGCTGAGTTTCCTATACATCATGCAATTGGTGAGATTGGCTCTCCCATTCACAGTTTCCAGAATAAGTCTTTAGAGTGCATTTACAAAGAAATCCACAATGTTAATTAACAGCTCATTTAAAATGTCATTTAAATGACATATTTTATTAGTGACTCAGTTTTTGGGTCTCTCTCTGAAGAGCACTGTAAAATCCTTCTCATCTACCTTCCAGACTTTCTTTCTTTTCTTTTTTGGCTCACAAACAGTATGTCTCTGAAATTATCTGTAAAGAAATCTGTTAGTGCATATATTTCTCCTTTGCCTTTTGAGAATACTCAAGTAAAAGAATTTATTTTCTTTGCCATCTCCAGATCATTTTGGGTTAACTCTTTATCCTCTGGTGGTCCAGCAGACCTAATGACTCTTCTGCAGGCTTTCTATTTCTGAGGTGCTTTAACAATTCCTGTTTAGCTCTTCTAGGTACTTTCACATATTTTCTCCTCTTAGCCAACCTATGTTCAGTTTTATTAACATCACTTTGGCTTTATTTCCACTTTTAAGGATAGTTTTTTCTGACCTGAATAAATTCCTGTACTATGCCTTGCCATGTAGCTAACTACAGACCTCCAGTTCAAATATTCCCCTTTCTTGATGTTAAGTGTTGCAGGCAGAAGTAGGTGATCTATTTGCAGTGAATAAAATTTTCCCTGAACATAAACATGTTTTGTCTCTTCTGATTTTTTCTTTTTAATGTGTACAGAATTATTTCATTTGGCCTCGTTTGTTTGTTTTCCACAGTTACCTGACAAATATTCAATAGCATAGAGAGAAGTCCATGGATTTTCTACAAACTTATTTTTTGCAAATATCACTTAAGTCTTAAGTGTTCAAAAGTTTGTCTTCTTTAACATACACATATATGAAGTACCCTTTGGTTTTTTGAAAAGATAATACAGGTGCTTTGAGCTCTTCCTCCAACTTAGATCAAAATGCTTGAGCAACGTGTATGAATATTCACCAAGACTTCCACTGCAAATTCCTTCAAAAATCTCCTGTAAAACCTGGGCTTCCTGGATCAGCTGTTTCTGTACTATACAAAATATAGTATACTGACACATGTTCTGTTATTGACACAGAAGGAAAGGATAAAAGGCTGCTCATCGAAACCTGCAAAAGTAGCAAAAACCAATAGTATGTTCCTGCCTCCCTACTCTCTCCTATCCCTTCTGTTACTGTCTTTCCTTGCCTCCATCCAGTCCCAACCTGGAAAATTTGCATAACAAGCTTCTGTGTCATTACTCAAGTATTATGAAGTTTTGTGGAATGTTCCTGATTTGTATTATAGTATTTTAGTGTGTTTGGGATCTGTAGCCATAACATGACAAATCTCTGTCCCCTTAATCCGCAAGAGCCTACAGAAGCCTTTCAATTTGAGTGCTATGCTACAGTACCTAAAACTGGTCTTTTCTTGCTGCATTGTTTTAGGACAGGGATTACACTATGCTATTGATTACTCTGAGGCTTGAAACTCAAGTCCACTGTCAAGTTTGTTGGAGGCACTTGCAAGGCATGCTCTGAAGATGAGCAACATTGGTTGGTTCTTAGTCCAATAATAGGTAATTCATAAATACTGAAATAGAGTAAACTGCATACACGGTTCTTCTAAATTCAAAAATGCCGGTTATATCTAGGAGTTCTCCCAGGGCCAAGTCAGGCATTTCAGGTCACCAAGTCTTGCTGTAAAGTTTCTTGTATCACAGCAACAGAATGTCATGGGTGGCTTTATTTGTAACCATTTCTCTTTTTACTAATTCAGTGCAACACTCTAGATATTTTCCTCCATCTTTTCCTCTTTCATTTTTTTTTTTTTTAATTCTTATGTGTAGTATACTACACTACTATTGCCTTTGCTACATGTTTGTCTAATTTGAATAGTTTTTGTCCCATGCATAGTTTAAATAACACACCCCCCCCCATCCCATTAATTTTCATTGTCAGCAGTGTAATTCTATCTGTGTGGAAGCAAAGGACAACCCTTGCCTATAGAGTCCCTGCTCACAACTGCTTAATGAGCACCAATCTACAGTGTCAATTTAGGCAAGACCCTGAAATGCCTTATCAGGTGGTTCTGTTGATAGCACTGAAAATACTTCAGAGAAAGCTTCTGGACAAGGCCTGAACTTAAAATTTGTTCTTAATGACTCCAGAAAAGTTGATAGGGCCACCCATTTGTAAGCTTAAGGTAGGCTTCCCACCATACATATGCCTTTTTTTTTTTACTTATAACTTCAGTAAACTTTTAAGTGCTTGGTCTGAAATCAGTGGCACTGAATCTCTGCTGCAGGTTGGATATCATGTGCATTTCTTTTTTTTAATTTCAGCCAAAATGATTCATCTATTTCTAAGAATAGGATTAGGACAAATAGATTTTTACATTTCTATATATGTTTTGGAAACCTTTACTGTTCTGATGATTTTAAACTGGAAGACAAAATTTGGCCAATGGGATGATGTCTGGTATGTGCCATCTTGGATTAAACTGCTCAAATTCAGCCAAGCAATATAGTTTTGAAAATTCTGCATACCCATGCTCGGAATAGCTGTTTGTACTGAAGAGCTAAAATTCTCCTAGGACTCCATAATCACTGAACACACACTTCCCACAGTGCTGAGAGCTCACCAAAGTGCATATTCAGTCACATCCCACAGAGCTGCCACAAACCCCTTCACCCAGTTCCTACGTGTACTAAATCACGTGCATGCCATACTCATAGAGGAACTTAGATCAGCTTAAATAGGTTTTCTAAAATACAAATTCTTGTGGCAGCTTCCCTGTACAACCAGACTGCAACTATAGCATCCTTGCTACTGTAAAACTGAACTTTCCCTTCTTATTATTATTCTTTTGCTGCTCTTTGTCATTGTGCAGTGCACTGGGATCTCATTGCTATAGCAGGACAGAAGCAGCTTGTTCCACCTGTGCTAGCAGGTTGGCAGAAGCAAAAGAAGTATGGAAGTGCAACTTTGTGGTTTAGAGAAGGAATGGGGGAGAAGTAAACAGAATGTGTCCAAGGAAAATGACATGAAAGACCACAAGATGGAGGAAGAGAAACTGAGGTGGCAATTAGGATAGAATGAAAAATAGGTAGAAGTCAGGAGACTAGGACTAGAATTAACAGTGTACCAAATTCCAGCAGAAAACTGGACTTCAGGAGATAGAGCTGGCTGGGACCAAAAATGCAGACCGCTGTAATCTACTAAGCAAATGAGGCAAAGACATTAAGACATGCTGAGAGGCTTGTGCAGGAATATTAAAGCTGGCAGTCAGCAGGGGCGTGAACATGCATGGATGGATGAGGAAGGGATCTGGGAATGGACTAGAATTATAGAAGGGACGTCTGAAGAATGAGCAGCAGAAGTAAGCAAGAAAAATAGAGATCACTGGTGGGGTGGTAAAATTACGTACAAAATAGTGAGAGGATAGATGTGGAGAGAAAATGATAGGTAAAGATAGTGATTGCTAGGCAAAGATACTGAAAATTAGTGCAAGTAAAACATGTTGTCCCCCACACTCTGAAATTAAATCCCTGATTTTCCAGTCTTATAAATATTTTTCTGGCTTACCACACTACCCTTCACCAGTGCTTGTCCACAGTGAGGACAAAAACCTTCTGCTAGTCTCAGTTGGTTGAATAGCTCTAGTAAAAGGAGTTTGCATAGCAAATCCAAACCCAGTGATGTTGCATCTGACTTTCAGTATAGTACAACAGTAACTTTTTTTTTCTAGTTTCAGTTTTGAAAAATAATTATGAGACTATAGATGAAAACAAACAAAAGAACTATGCTTTTAGATCCATTAATAGTATCACAGAAGTAAAACACTATAATATGTTAACAAATGAATCAATGCACTTCCATTGTGACACAATCTTTAATTTCCTGATCAAGCTCTACCTTATGGCAAAGCCTCTTGTCCTATTCACTGCACAAAATCACTGATACTTACTTAGTGAAATGCTATTCAAGATTTTGTTTTCTTCTTACTATTTAGGATATGGACACATGTTTTATTTGCTATGTCTCTTCAACCCATTCTGAAAGCCAAATTATTAATTTCAATGTTGACTTTTTATTGCTGTACAAACATAATGAATTTATCTTCATTATGTGCAAAGAGATGAGTAGGCAATTCTGCAATTTCAGAAGGGGAAAGAATAGAAAAATTGAGGTTAAAAAAAATCTACCAACTTGGAGAACTCAGTTTGATATAGATGGGACACAATTTTTCCAAGTACATAGCAATATATAGCACTTTATATGCTGAAAGCACAGCACTGATTGCTTTCATTTGCAGCTCTGTGTGTTCAGCACTTATTTAACACTATAGTACAGCCTCAAATCAAGCACTCAGAAAATGAAGGCCACACAGTCAGTGAACTCCTATGAAAAGTCTGGGTAAGGTGACCGCTTAGGATAAAAAAAATAGATCTATCCAGCAGAGACAGATATGGAAGCAAGTTCTCCAGTTGTCTTAAACATACCCCATTATTTCTCTTCCTGGCATTCTCAGCCTCCTTCACTACACACTTCCTGAATTTATCAGCAAACACGGTGAGGCTCTAAACCCATTTTTGCCATCCCTGCACAGTACTTATTCATCCATATCCCCATGCAGCTCCATTCAGAAACGCTTTGTAACCATGTAATTACAGACCATATCTTCATGCATACACACGTGGTGCTGAATTAAGGTAGTACAGCATATATTAGTCCTTCTTGATTATGAAAGTGGCTTTTTTGAGAGGCAGAAGCAAACCTGCTCTACTATACCAATATATTAACCTCCCATTTTCTTGTTCAGGCATTTAAGTTCAACAAGCAGCATATATTTACAGGTGTTGTTATCTGAATATTATCTGTAAAATATAAAGTCATAAAATTCCTAAGAGTAGACTGTAAGGCTGTGCACAAGGATTTTCCTGCACAAATCAGGTTGAAGTTCACAGGCGTAGTCTGAATAAAACCTCATGCAGAAATGTAAGATTTTGCTTATTCACTTTATCATATTAGACCCAGGCTTAGCTAATTAGGAATAGGGCTTAGAAGTAACAGAATTTAGGAATAGTCCAGTAACTGTAGTTAGCAAGTATCATACAGAGTGCAGAGTGTCTTCTTTTTATTTTATATATGTGCTAATACTGATGAAATTTAATAATTTTATTAGAGCTTGCAAACACTGCTTTCAGACATACACCAGTCAATTCACACATTTTGTAATTACAAAAAATACTATAACTTCCCTTATGACAGAAAGAGACATGTAAAGATGAGGCACAATTACTGTTTGGCAGATGTGCTATATTTGTGACAATTATTGTTTTGTTTTTGAACCAAAATGTTTTGATTACCTCAGCATAAATTAGCTCCACAGTCATCACTAAGCTGAGAGAATGAGGAAAAAAAATGGACTTTGTAAAATATTGGCAAGGATTGGCTTTGCTTGAGTAAGTGTATTCACAGAAGTTCAGATCTTCAGCAGTCATACTACAGAAAAATGGGCTTAAGTGAACACACAATGTTTGACTTCCAGAAGTGCTGGGTGTTATCTCAGCACCTATGGACTGAAAGCTGAGCAGTTTTAAGAATCTACACAATCTCAGAGAAATTAGCAAAACCCCATACATTAGGCACAGAGCCTTTTTACCGATGCAAAATAGATGGTCAACACCTGGCCTTTAAGCAAATTTTATAGTCCTCATTAAAGATATATCCTCCATACACACTAACCCACAAATACATTGAGAAAGTTCCACTCATTTCAAATCATCTGTTCACAAAACCATGTGTGCTGGGCTTTGAGGTCTGGGGATTATAACAGCCACTAGTTTATAGTAGTATTTCGCTTCAGAAGTGGAACATGATGTGAAGTAAGCAGCAAATAACTTCCAAATCAGAAACAAACAAACAAACAAAAAACCCCATACCAAACACCAAAACACACACACACACACAAAACCCCCACACACCTATGAAGTTGCTTATTACAAGAGCAAGATTAATTTAGGCACCTTCATAAAAAAACAAAAATAAATTCTGCCACTTACTGTATAGTTAATCCATGCATTTTTAAAGACTTCTATTTTTAGTCTCATACAGCATCTGAGCATACTGTGTTGAGTTCTTTTTAAGATATGGGTAAAAGACCTTCATTTATCTTAAAAACAAAACCAAAAGTTCTATTCTGTGAAAATTAACTAAGTGGCTTTTAAGCACAGACCTAGTTAGCTACCTTAATGTTGCTGATCTGTCCAGTCAGTCAGATCTGTTGATCTGGGGACATTTCTGAGGAACACACATGAAAGACAGGACAAGCATTTCAGATAACTGTGTGAGGATGTAAGATGAAGCAATTACCACAGGCACCACACTTTTCTGTCTAAACAATCCTTTTTTGAAATATACTACCTTTAGTATCCCAAAGAATCTTGGGCGGATATCCTTTCTTTCCTGTATACTACATATTTATTTGCTTGCCACTCATGAAACCTTTTAAAATGTATTTTACGGTGAAGAATCAGTGACGTGGTTCAACTCACAGCAGAAACTAGATTCAAGACTTTTTCTGTTGTATTTGTAACAGCCTCTGTCCCACAAGCACAAGTTGGGGAACTGAGAGGCATGCCATAGGCTTTCTCAGAATTTGTTGTGAAGATGAAATGAGGTATTATCGATGTCATATGAACACGGTTTGGGCAGGAATTAGTCATCAGCCTGTCATTTTCATTCTTCCGGATGCTTTGTGAAAGCTCCTCCATCTGGTTAGCCCAGCATACTTGAAATAGTCAATATCAGCATCAGCACAGATAAACATACTGATAATATTCTCAAATGATGAGGAAATAGAAAGAGACTCTTCATTCAAGGCTTTTCTGAGTTAGTATCTATTTTGGACTGTATGTGACAATGAGGTGACATTCCTCACTCATTCTATCACGTGGAGCACACAATCTGTCAGACTGACAAATGCCATGTTTTAGCTGATGGCTAAGAGGGACCATATACATGTTTCTGTAGCTTCAGAGGATGTCAGTCTGGCAGGACACCTAAGGTCAAATTGATTGCGTGGCTTATGTCACTTCCAAGATTATGTGTACAAACAGAGCATGTTGCTTTTGGGTACCATCTTGCACAGTTGATACAAAGTTGGACTTCATAAAAAAGTTAAAATAATTTTGATTGTTCACATAGAGAAAGGAGAAAGAAGAATCGATGGACAAGGTGACTTCAACAGAAACTGGGAACAGAAGGTATTAGAAAAACTACACAACTTTTTCCTTGCTCCTAACTGGGGAAGAGAGATGTTTCGACATGAAAAAACAAACTCAAAACTTGTATTTCATCAACCATGGGATTAAGTAAAACTACTTTGCATTCCTGGGATAAGAAAACTGAGGTATCAGTGCAACAAAAATAATTTTTATCTTTATTTAACTCAGACATTTTAAGTCAATTTTTAAAATAGAAAGAAAATACTATTCCAAAATCATTTTATGTGCTATGACAAGCCCTAACATGCTGCCTTTCTAAATAAAACAGGAACAGGATTGGTTTTGAGGTCTGTTAGGGTACCTGGAATGTATTTCAGCTATTTCTGAAAAATCAGCTACCATAACTTTAAGAAAAACAAGCTGAACATGGAATCTGATTCAACTAGGTCTTCGTCCTTGCAAGTTAGTAATTGAAAATCATATAAGAAATATAACTTGAGACTACTATGAACTCAGTATAACTAAGTTTGAACTCAACCCTAGTTTCTAATAGAAAAAAAAAAATCAAATGTGAAAATAATATTGCTAAATACTTCAGACAGCATGCAGGTTCAGCAGCTTTCAATGAATTGCTTCCAGAAACAGTGGCTGATCAAACTCTAAGGAAGACTTATTTCATGTATTCCTTCATTCAAAAAGAGAAAAATTTTCAGAGAAAATTGTTTTCAGTCCTACTTCTGTCATTCATTCACTCCCAGCAAAAGAATGGTCCTCTACTGGAAGCCAAGACCTGTTCCTCAGCTTGTAACCATCAAAGTCAAGAAGGGTACTTCTGCGAGCTAAGTTATAGATATGCATTACTGTTGGCAACATGGGAGACAGGTCTTGTTGCAGAAACATATAAAGATAGTGGTCAGCTTTTCAATCTTTCAATAAAAGTGTCATGGTGGGTGCTATACTCACAATCTCAGTTTATGGAGTTATGCAAGAATGTGAACTTTCACTGGATAAAAAAGCAGAATAAAATAATGTCATAGTTGTGGGAAAAACAGAAGAAGGAGAAGGAGAAGAAGAAGGAGAAGGAGAAGGAGAAGGAGAAGGAGAAGGAGAAGGAGAAGGAGAAGGAGAAGGAGAAGGAGAAGGAGAAGGAGAAGAGCAAAAAGAAGAAACAATCAAAAACTACCACCACCCTTTCTAAAGGCTTAAGCAAAAAGAAAGCTTAAAACTCAAACACAAATGTATTATAATCAACTCACAGTTATCGAGAGTAGTACAAGGGTGGGGTTACTTTAAATAAAGCAAAACCATATGTAAACTACACCAAAAGAACACATTTAGTACATTCACTTTTGAAGTTATTCACTTAATTTCACTTGTATATAGCTACCTATGGAAAGAAGGAATGGCATCAAATCGCAGTGAGCAGAGCAGGCCTGGTAGAGCAATATTTATTTTGTGTCATGCATTCTGCAGCAGTGGGCTGCAGCCAGCGGTGTGGGCAGCAGACGGGCTCCGGTTGAGCCACAACCCAGGTAATCTGTTCACAGATAATTCAAATTTGACTGCTTTATAAATCTCAGGAATTTTAATGCAGTCTCATGACTGTTGAGTTACGGAGTTGAAAATATTACAAACTGTCAAAAAATACAAGCCACCCTCCAAAAACCTTCCCTCAATTAAATTCCCTTGGATGTAACTTAGAAAAACTGTAATCCTTGTAAAAACCTTTTTACTGAATGTCTCCACCTATGTTTTTTCCCTCCAGCTGCAAGCGTATGAAAAAAGTAGTTGAGAAATGAAGAACGTGTGAAATTTGATAATTAGGTTAATGACAACAATAAAAAGAAACCCTTGAGAAATTGAGGACAAAAAATCTTTTATTGGAAAGATGTTTTCTTCCTTAGATGAATTATAGATCAACTCTGTGGAAAACACTGTTTGATAATTATTCTAGAGCTCCTATGATTAAGAAAACAGTACACAGCCTGTTCCATTTTAAAGTGTCTCCACCCTTGCTTAAGCAGGAACGCAGTTACAATAATTTTATGGTACATAAAATGAAAACAGTTGGCCTACCAAGTAACAGTGAAGGAACATAGCTGGTTTTATAGATGTATAGTATCATTTAGAACCCTGCTGTTTCATTTGAATTGTCTTGAATCTTTTTTATCGTTTCTTCGTCTAACCTAATTTGCCTAAACCCCTTATTTAATATTCTTCCTACTGTTTGTTTATTTCTCACTGAAAGAGTGTAATAGCAACAGAAACGGTAATATAATATAAACAAAGGCTAGAACTGGTGGTGTATCTTCTTAGAAGTGTGAACATTCGTCTATCTCTTTCGATTCCGGTGTTTCAAGAATTTTCTTTGTTAAGGAAGAATTTAATAAGACAAATAATCAGTCATGAAGAATGAAGTAGAGCTCTGCTAGTGACTGCTGAGCCCAAATGATGCATTGTACAAGGAAGAAGACAATACAGTAATTCTTTGTAATAGAGGACACCAAAATAACAAGAAGCTCACAACAGAAGTTCTAAACTATTATAATGAACTCTGGGACTTAAGACCAGATCTTAGGTTTTGATAAAGTTGTTTTTCATTGCTTCAGCAGCACACAGATGCCTAAAAGACAGTTTAAGTGGCTGGGAGGAAAGCCTTAAAATGAAAAGGATGCCCAGTGGCACAGAGCCAATGTAGCTGGTTCATTCAAAGGGGACATTAGCAATTCCTCTATGTAGAATAAGATATTCCAAATAGCCTTAAGCTGACCTAAATTACACCAGTTTCAAAAAATCTTGGGAATGTCTGAAATTTAACTTAGTTAACTCCACCATTTTCAAATGCAGTCATATTAGGACATCAGTGCAATTCTGGAGACAGGTACATTTGTTAACACTCATGGTAAAATAATATTAAAAAGTTAAAAGTTCTTAAAGAGCTGGAAAGAGAATAAAGCTTGGTTTACTTTCCACATTTTAAAAATCAGAAGGCACATCAAAATTTCTTCCTGAATGGAGCTATTAAACCCATTACAGAGGAAGCACAGTGAAGTTTATAAGAATCTGGCCTTCTGAGAATTTCAATGGGTAAAAGCTGTGGAAATTTCACTTTATTGCCACCATTCTGCCTACCACAAGGGAGCACTTGTAATATTGATTAAATTAGACATGGACAGCAGAAAAATATGTAACATTTATCAAAGCCTACAAGAGTAAGAAAACAAAACCAGAAATTCCATTTGTTATTGTAGGGTCTAGAAAAACATGATGGGATGTACCTTAAACACAACAAGAAAATAGTAGTGCCTGTGTTTGTGTCAATTTTTGGAGAAACTACAGTACCTAATTCTTAGTTTCCAGAAACACCAACTTAAACCCAGAGCCAGCTCACCCTCTTGGGAGCCACAGATACAGTCAAGAACTTGGCCCCTCTCTCTTGACCTGGGCCAGACATCACTTATTCTATCATTCCATCCATATTTATGGCTTTATGCTTCCATATTTAGACCTCAAGAAATTTCACAAGCATCGCCTCACAAAATGAAAATGGTTCTAAGCAAATTGGATTTCATTACTTTCTAGCACATTGGCTGTAAACAGATTCTTTGGCACCTGTGAATAAGGAGAGTATTTTTGCCCTTTGAGTACCTTAGTCAGATACCTTGCTGCAGGATTTGGGGAGCAATATTAATGCTATGGTCAGATGCCATCTTAAAAACTACAAATTCAGATACTAAATGCCTTTGTTCTTTGTAATTAACTATTTGTATTCATAAAGCTTTGACCTATTTTCTGGAAAAAGGCTTTCCCTTTGTCCTTTTTGAACAAAGGCTGAATATTTATTTGTTTGTCCATTTTTAAGATTTTCAATCACTTCCAAAAGGGGATCCCATTACATTTTCTACTAAAAAAACCTGCTAAATTAAGGATGTTCATGATTTTCACTATATCCATGTAAATTATATACTGTTGCTTTGATAGAACCATATTAATTCAGTTTAATACAAATTAGCCAGGAAATCCTTCTGTCTAAAGGTCTTATTTGAAGACCGTTCTAATTCTAACTTGCCCTAAAATTAATCAATGTGGTGACAGTCTCTCCTTCTGTCATACCTTATCATTTTGTAAGAAACCTAATATTTTCCTAAAATCTGCTCTTAGTCTACCAATGATCTTTAGATTATTTTCTATATCACAGTTGCTATGCCACTTCTGCAAAAGTGCCTTCAAAATTCTTCAACACTTGTAAAAGCTTAGTACCACCCACCACAGGATTTGCACTCTCTTATGAAATGCTTGACATTTGTACTGCTTTCTCAAGTCTCTTCCTTTAGACTAGTGAATTAGGAGGTCAATTGTCTCTCCAACAATTTTTTAAGCCTTGCATATCACAAGCATAAACAGAAAGCAGTTGGGATAATAATTTTACACATTCTAAACAAAATGAAACAAAATAAAATAATAAGAAAGAAAAACAAATAAACAAAAACCCACGTTGCCCACATTGCAACCAATAACATTGCTTTTCAGATATGTGTGATGCAAAGATTTCTGCTAGAAGTAGGTTGAAAGCACTTCTACCTCTGAATTGTCATGACAGTTCTTGAGCTCAGGTTGTTGGGTTTTTTTAATTAAAAATTCTAATGATAGGGGTTTGTCAGAAAATATATGCAGAAGACTTGAGAGGTTCTGCAGAAACCAGTCTGTATGAAATGTAACCAAATAATGAAAACCAGCGCAGCACATACATCCCCCCAATGGTGAATAATATGTCAGATAGAAAAACATATTAGCTCAGCCGCTATGTATCTATAATGCACATATTTCACTGGAATCTTTATGAAAACTAAACATACAGCTTTGATTATTATTGCTTAACCAGCTCAATGAAATAAAGGAAGAGGAACCGGCAGATGAACATTTTAGGTTTTGAAGCCACCAGGATAAAATTATTTGATTCACAGCTACACCTCATATATCTGAGTAACATAAACACTAATATCCTGTTTCTTACCCAGGATAGCAAATCTTGTACTGCTTAAATCTAGCTCATCTTGAACTAATGCTGCTTTATAAAAGAAGAGAAAAGCTTATCAAATATTCTTGAGAAATCTCTGAAAACAGTAAATACCAGTCCTTTATTACACACTCTGGAATAAAGTCAAAATTCCGCTAAGTTCCTAGTGTGGAGCAAGTTTGGATGTTTCATAAGTGAGTTTCACCAAAGGTATCATGCACTGGGATTCCAGGCCCATGTGTCATGCTCTGAAACATCTGCAACAGAACATAGCATTCTTAATAAATTAGATAAATAAAAGTGTGCGTTTAATGAAATAATTCTGAAAATATATCTATTCATCCACACAGATGAAAAGCTGTTTATGATTTTGCTTGGTGGGAAAGGGAATTTATAAGGGAGACTTTTCAGCTCCATTGAAATACACCTGGAGTATCTCAATGCGAATACAATATGTGAGTTTAGCAGCGTGAAAGTATATATGCCACAAAGATATTGATAAAAAGAAGATGTGCAATCATTCATATTGCCTTACATGCATCAGTAATAAAAAGTGTTCTATTTTAGCATATTTAATAACATACTGAAAAAAGCCACACATATTTTAGAGTTATGTAATATATTTCTATGTTTTAGTGGAAGGAAAAGTAACTACTTAGAAAAAGTAGGTTTGCATTTTTATGCTAAATTAGTGTTAATTATATTACCACTTACACCACATTCTCAGCCCACTCTTGCAAATTGCTACAAACAATTAGGAACAAAAATCCATTCAAGTTAACAAAATGACAAGTTTTCTGCTAGTTCAGAGTATTTTTAGGCGTGGTATGTTCTTAGCCTGAGTTGGTTTTCATCTGTTCCTGTAATTCACAAGTCCTCAAAATAACTCCGTAACTATTTTTTTTTCTTTTTCTTTTTACACTGTTTAATCAGGATGGGGATCTGAACTGTGAGTTTATCCAAACCAGTCGCCTTTTTAGCGTTTGGGTTTTTTGCTGTGCCAAACCACTTCTGGTGTTTCAAGCAAGGCAATGACAGCATACCTTCTTGTTATTATTTATGCATGGAAGGCCAAACCAAATGCTTGGGTGGGTTGCTGAAGACATGAAGTAGGTAGTTTTTTCCATCCACAGGACCCCATTTACATTTAAATGAACTTGCTCCTTGTGAAAGATTGGCTCCAGCAGAGAATACCACATGACCACAGACATTGAAATTAAATCACAATCACAAGGATAGAAGCCACCAACATGCTGCTAAAAACAACCTACAACACATATCCGCGTTGCCTTATACATGTCAGTAATAAAGAGAAATTGTTCCATTTTATTTTATAAGATTCAACCCATGGTATTTTCTTAATCCATGTATATAATACAACAGTGCTGCTCAGAGCAAGAGTCAAACGAGTAACACACAAAGCTATCTCTGCCATGACTGGATTTCTCGCAAGGGGTAGGAAAATTGTCATGTGCAGCTCCAGGCTTTAAATGGATGATTTCTCCTGGCTGATGCTGGAATGGCACTGACTTGACAAATGTGGGAAAGTCCTCAGCTGTGAGATGGGGGCTTAGGTTGTGGGCTCTTGGTCAATTGAAAGGTTGCATTAAATGTAAATTATAGGACTGTTACTTAGATATATACCCTTCTCAACCAGGTGAAAGGCAAACAGTGCCCTGCACTAATTCACAGATGAACTGGTGATAGGCTTGCTGAATAAGGCAAGCAGGCAGGCAGCAGGCAATTATAATCCTCATCTTTGAAGGAAGGAAGAAAAGGTATTTTTATATAATACCATATTAAATTTCCTTTTTTAAGTGCCTCTATGTGTTTCTTTTTTCAATTTATATAGAAAAGTATTAGGCAAAAATCTACAGCAGAACTGGCAGTAAATATCATAGTAACAATTGCTCTTTTATTAAATATTTATTGAAATAAATTCCTGTGCTTTCTCATTTTTCTTCTTCTGCTTCCAATATTTATTTACAGCTGATTATTAACATCTGCCAGTGTAACAGTTTCATCTGTACAGAAGCCGAAGGGTAAAAAAGTCACACACCCCTTCTAACATGACCTGTAGTTAGACAGAAAACAGTTTTCCCAGTCACCGCTTGGCTTCCTGTCTGTGACCTCTGAAAAGCATTGGAGGCCAGGGTTAATGGCCTTTCCAATCTCTGTGATAAGAATTCATTTTGTTCTATTACCAGCAGTTATCTCAGGAGCCTGCTGCATCACTTCAGCAGGGTTCAATCAATGAGAGGACCTAATGAAGTAACCAGCTGTAGCTCTATTTCCCTGGTCAACTCTATCAGACAAATAAGATCTATCAGTCACATCTTAAGGCCGATCCTAGAAACAGCATCCTCACATGCTGAACCCATATGCATATGAACTAATGATACCTGGCCGTTTCTTTTTAATCTTCCCTTCTAATATGGCTTTTCTCACAGAAAAGAGAACGAAATGGGGTTGAAATGTAGCATTAAGAGGACAATAATGCTGGATTAAGAAACAGGGGATTTTCAGAACAGTGGGAAGCATTTGCATTAATAGCAAAAACAGAGTAAATTGTATTGCATGACAGGTTTTTTTTTCCCGAAGCAAGCCCTATTTTCCTTAGCTGGTAGTCTTGAAAATAAAAAAAATTTGTTTATTATTTTCTGCCTTAAATTATTATGTGTCATAAACAGTTTTAATTATGAGACTTAATTATGGTAATACTTTTCAATCAAATGTCAGTCAAGATAATTGTCAGTCAATTTTAGTTTAAGTTACATCACTGAAAAGAAAAATGTTACTTTTGACAAAATCGTATATATATATAATTTTTTTATTTGTTACAATTAACTTTTTCCTCTCATACTTCAAAAAGAGCTTAATTACTAAGAAGTACAAATTTTCTTTAAAAGGCACTGGATTTGAAAATTGAAAAATCAGGACAATAATAATAAAGGACAACTTCAAGACTTCAGAGCTGTGTACATCAAAGTAAGACTTTATAATTAATTAGAGGGTACAGGAGAAAAATGCAACTCACATTGCTTGTACCAAAATATTGAGTCTGACTTCATCACTAGGTGTGACAAACTAAGTTGTAGCCAGGCCACTACAGGCCTATTACTGAGAGTGCTGTGGGAAGGCATGTTAGAATAGTGCCATTTTTGCTGAAATGTTGAAAGCCACATGTAGCCAAGTTTCTTTTATTAGGTTAATCTCAATGAATCTCATGAAATGAGATTTGTATCCTTTTAACTTAACTGTGTGCTTTACCAAATTGAAACGAAAGAAAGTCTGGCTATGTGCTGCTACGGAGGAAGAGAGATGATGATATCCAAGAAATAAAGCTAAAAATTATAACTATTCAACATGCAGACACACTGTTCACAGAAATGTCTATGTAATTAAAAGCTAAGTATCATTTTGCATATAGTGACACACGCGAAGGATTATGACACACCAATTTGAGAATACATGTGCTTCAAATGAGTGCTTATATCTTCTTTCCCTGTGAGCAAAACAAGGGCATTCCTCTTTTGCAGTCTGCCTACATTAATAAAACAATAGGAATATTACTTATACAGTCAAAGGAAATCCAAGAAATCTTCCTTAATGAAAATCCACTTTAATGAAAAACAAGGGGAAGAATGTGTTTTAATAGTGTACTTTGGTATTTAAGGAAAGCACATTTTTGCCATAGGTACCTAGATACCTTTGAAAAGGACTGAACTATCAATGCTACATATGCAAACAGATAAGATTATGCCTAGCAGGCATTTTGGGAACATCTGTCAATTTTTTATGGAACGCACTGATTGTGGGCTATTGATTGCATTTAAACAAAGTTGTTTCAAAAAAAAAATCAGCTAACAATTCGTGTAGAAAGGACTGATCAATATTTAAATGACTCTCTTCATTGATTTAAAATTAACTTTCAATTAAGAGATCCATAGGACTCTTAACTGCGACACTTATCCATTCAAGAGAAAATAAAGGTACATTTATCGATACACTTAAACAGCAGTGGCTGGTTTCCTATTGATTCAGTCATTTGCGCTGGGATTCGTTAGCGTCATCTGACTTTAACTCGCTTACTAGATCTTCACAGTGTGTAATACTGCAAGATGCAGGAATGTACAAAACGATACAGGAGAATGGACAAAATTAGAAAGTGTTTGCAGAGGTAAGTCATACTTATGCTTTTTACATCTCCTGATGAAAGAAGAGCCTGTTTTAAAACTGCCTAGTTTTTGTTTATGGTCAGGAGCAAATTCCTGTCAACAGACCTGTTATGTACTGTTTAGAATGGGAAACATATAAATGAAGAAAATCTTTATATTGATAGGTAACAGTTCTATTGGCTCCTATCAACTCTGACAAGATCACCTATTTGTGTGTATTGATTAACATATAATCAATAGGAACTTAAGCTCATTGTTTGCAGAATGTTTTTAAGTGGCAATATCGTGATGCCCTGCATATGTCCATCCATATATACACACATATGATATTTAAGACCAATATAGATTAATACTGTAATTATGGAATCAGGAATCATATGGATTTTGAAAGACTGAGATGCCTGAAAGTAAACATATCTCTCTTTATATATATCTGTCCTCTGCATATCTCTGTTTTAAAGAAAAACTCAAATATATTTGTACTAAACAAAAATATATTACAATAGCATAGCTATAACTATAAACATGTGGAAAAGCATCAGCACATTTAGGAACACAAATTACAACCAGGACTGTAATTACATACTTCATTATTTATATGTATTCTGGGTATTTTAGTATACTAAGGAAGCTGGACATGTAATCTCTATAGTTAATAATAGACCAAATTCATCCCAGGTGTAATTTCATTGAAGTCGATGGACCTGGAACTGCACCTGGAATGAATTTGGCCCAATGCTATGAATGCCTTCTGACTCTCGCCAGCCTAGATTTACATATAAGATATAAGATGAAAATGAAATAAAAATAGAAGATGTCCAGGAGGCATAGCATGTTTACAGAACAGAGTGGTAATAACCTTGCCTGATATATATGTGGCAGTGCTTTGCTCAGACAGACAGTATCATTTGGAATGGGGGAGGGTTAACTCTGACGGTAGCTCAGGTTTGCCTGTGTCCCTTCATATCATTGCCTATTTCTCTCTCTTTGTCTCTCTCTGTTTTTAAAGCTTCATAGACCAGAACCATCCAGTGAAATGAAGCTGCCCCAAAGAGATCTATTTATTACCTATTCATTTGCTGTGATGTAATCTCCAGGAGGAAAAAAATCCTGCAATATAGTAATGGTTAAACATTAAGAACTGTTCTGATCAACTGAGATTATTCCTTAAACTGAGAATCCCAAACAGAACGTGATCACCAATGTGGTATTTTTAAAAAAATTAGATTTTGCTAACAAACCAGATCAAATTCTTTGAAACCTGGATGCTTTTTATATTATCATGAGCTGCTGCTTCCATTATTTATTCTTCTCTCTGTCCACTAAAGGTTAAATCATACTTACCAAAGGCTTATTTGCAGTTACGATATGAATCAGCGATATCTTTAGGATCATCATAATGCCAAAAACTGGTTATGGCCTTTTGCTACTGAATGGGAGTCAAGATCACAAAGACTGGTGTGCAAATGCAAAGCAAATACCCCCTCCTAAAACGTCTAAATCACATAATGTTAGTGTAACATAATTTGGAATATATTATGACGGTTACAATTACTAAAAAGTGCATGATGCCATTATTTCCAACTGGAAATTAGATGATTATACTAATTAAGTGATAGCAGGTGGCACAGGATGACTGCTACAATCTTCTCTGATGTGCAGATAGAAATGCATGGTTCACTGTCTAAAACACTCAGGAATAGTAACAATTGGTTTAAGCAGTATTCTGTCCCAAGATGCAGAATAAGGATTCACTTTGATTTAACACTTCTTTAGCACATCAAAGAGGTGAAGCGGCATCTTTATGGACTGGCTTAGAAAAAAGAATGCTACTGGTTCAGCTTCTACCCTTGTAACTAATATCTCTTGGTATAACAGAATTACAGTATGAAATGGCATCCAATAGAATGTAACTCTAAAATTCCAGCAACCTTCTTTTAAATTGCAACGGGCCTAAATTCATCATTACTGCTTTTAACTTCCTCAGTTCAGAATTGCTATAGGTGTGCTACTGAGAGTCTCTAAGTCAAGCAAAGTGGAAATGTAGTAAAACAAATACTTCTCTGGCAATAAAAGCACTAAATACTTTTAAGAATATATGCCATCATTAAATACATTTGAGTTTTAACTCAAATTTACTAAGCAATATTTACACATTATTTTTACAGCAGGATTTTAAGATTGTTCACAATTGCATTAAGTTAGACAAATAATCCTCTACTCCCGTGAGTCATTCCAGAGCTTGTTTTTCTTGTCCTCTCTGCTCTGTGTTCAGACTGAAGTAAGGCTAAGTCATCACCATCGATTAGTTTTCCAGATCAGCCATTGTTAGTTTAAATACTATGAGATGTGGTTAGGAAGCCACTCTCTTTTTTTTGGACTTCCATATGTTTCTGGAGTGTGACCTCCGTTTAACGATGGCAGGGGAGCAGATCTGCTGAAGAACCATGCTGTGTGAGAATGCAACCAACATATGCCTAAGAGGCAAACCACGTGATTCTTATAAATGACATAAAATAAATGTTATCTAATTTCTGAAAATCTCTTATCTAGCTTATCTGTCTCTGTAGCATTCATTTCAGTTTTGTTATTGTATTTCTTACTACAGATCAAAAGCAAGGCTGATAAGACTTGAGTTTAGATATATTTGTAATATGCTACGATACCTTACAGCATAGCCAGTTAATTTAAAAAATTACTGCCTTTTCCCTCTACATCTCCCAAAGCTTTACCTGTGCCACAATTTAAAGCAATGCTTGTGCCACCAGATTTTTCACAAGTGAGTAAAAGAGAAAGCCAGATTGGACAGTAGCAGTCGAAAAACCATCGTTTTCCCTAGGATGCCATGCATTACCTTGTGGTGACATTCTCTTCTCAGTGATGAGGTGTGCAAATTAAGGGTACCCTACTCTTCTTCCACAAAAAAATCACATAGTTGTATATGCTACAATAACAGCAAGTACAGTGTAGAAGATATCTGTGGCAAGGGCAAAAAAGAAAGGTTCTCCAGCTTACAAGCCCAAATTAACATTTTTTTTTCTTTAGAGAGAAACATGAAAGTTTGTGAAAATCACTCATCTCAATTTTTTTATGCTTTAATAGAACTAAATGGAATGGAACTAAACTTCTGATTACAAAAAATGCCTTATCTCCTCCATGAATACTAAACTGCTCAGCATTTCAAAAAGTGTCATACAGATGTTCTTCTGTGAACTGATATAACAGTTGCATCTTTTCCAAGACAAAATTTCCCACAATGAACATGACAAATACCTCCCTCTCTGTGGATAAAATAAAAACCTTTATTCCTGCACCCCAGGACATTCAATTAGCTGTGCAAATGAACATAATGGTAGACAGCTACTCAGAAGCAGCTATTGGAGAAATTTGAACTTGTTGTTCAACTAAAGAAAATAACATCATCGTACTATAGGCGTGAGGCCAACTCTCTTGCCCTCACATGCAACTGATTAGTTCAGCCTTAGCTGAACAAAAATCCTTAATCTTCTCTTTTTAATATTGAAGAGGTAAACCCTCTTTCACCTGCACGTGCAGTCTCCTTTTCATCAAAGCTCAGGAGATTCCAGCAACAAAATCAATGTATGCATGTTCAGAGCAGTTTTCAGGGTTTTGTAAGACAAATCTTTCAAATGGGAGCTAGTTTAATGTTATTGAGCTGAGTTTCGATCTGACAGAGTGAGTGAACAACACAGAAACAGTTCACTTACCACTGCTCACACTACAGGAGGTGGGAATCGGGTACAGCTCCGTACAAATACAGCTGTGCAATTTCTCGGTAAACTCTTACCCTACCTAATCCAATGTTAAATGCAACAGTCCAGTGTTTAAACAAACAAAGCTTCAAGAAAGAAATGTAATTTGTTTCACTATAGTAATGAGAGACAACAATGGCTTTCTCATTCAAACTGGTGAAAATTAAGACTAGCTCCACTAAATTTAACAGAGTTTTGCTAATGATAAACTGATTTTAACTAGAGCATTTTCAGGCTCTTTGTTCTAACAGAAAGATATATTTGAACTATGATTAACAAATATCCTGTTCTGCATTTCCCTCCTGTTTTAAAACTTCCAACAACTTGCTTTCTGGATTTTTAGAAAGAAGAACAACATTTTTAAAAGATTGTCTTAATTTCATTACCAGACATTGTAGAATAAGTTGCTGTACAGCTTTGCACAGACAGATTTTTTTTTGTTCCTATCTTAGAATGCCAATACTACAATCAACTTAGGATAGGAGACATGTTATTCTTCTTCTGAGAAAATGGTACTACAGTCACATATCCATATCACCATTATGTCATGACAGTCTCCATTATCATACATTAGATTAGAAAAACAATCACTAGTCATTTCTTGAGCTATGCAGTACCAAGAATAACATGGCCTATGCTTCCTCTGTACTGTTTATATCCCTTCCTTTTAATAAACAAATTAATGAGATTTTTTAAATGCTTAGAATAAATATTCCACCTGAGTGACAAAGTCTAGAATAAAATGAATCAAGCAAAAAGACCAGTACTTTAAATTTGTATATTAGAGAGACAAAATGCCCATGCTGAACAATTATGCCTTTTACCAATTACAGATTTTTCAACGGGACAATATTCTAATACAACAACCACAGGCTAAAGGGAACAGTATTCACACTCATCTTGTTTAAATATCAAGTTCTGAGCCCAGAAAAGTGCAAATATCCACTTGTTCTGTCATTATTCACTTCAAACACACAACTCAAAGTAAACAAGAAATGTAATGATGTTATTGTATTAACTCTTCGTTAGCCCTGAAAGTCCCTCCTTACGGTTTCTGTAAACTGTACAGAAGTACTAAATGGAATAGTGTATCAATGCATGTTTCACACACTGCACAATACAAACAAACTACTATAAATGATAAGAGTACAAAAAAAAAAAAAAAAGATTCAGTGTAAGTTCATCATACTAGCAAATTTCCAGTAGGCTAGTCATCTTCCTTATATTAAAAATGTCTATTAGCTAGTGTAATTGAATAACTCTCTGATAATTACAACATCAGCATTTTAATAGTATATAAATAACCTCTCCTCTAATTACCATTTTGCTAAATTTTTCATACATTGCAGTATTATGAAAGGAGGTTCTTGGTAAAGTGCTTTACCCTTTCAACAACAATTAATAATTTGATTAACAGGTCATTTTTTAAAAAAACAAAAAACTTATGTAGAAAGAGCAAGGAGGTTCACAGCTGAAAGGAGAGCTTTCTTTTATGCTATAATCATGGCTTCACGGCTGTAGTAGTATAAATTTTTTTCACAGCTTATTTCTCTTTCAGCGCAGCCTTTCAGTAAAAATGATACCTGCTCTCTGGTGCCGTGAATCAAATCCTGTGCACATGTCTCAAAATACAAGTGAATCCATCTGGTTTGGAACTTAAGAGGCATTTCCCCATGCCAATTATTTTTTCACGAGTAAATTTGTGCATTTGTTTTTAAAAGAACCTATAGAGACAGTCACATCACTGCAATCTTGACATTATGAATTAAGGGGTAAAACACTCTCAAAAACAGAAACCAAATTTTCTCCCACCAAGTGTTTAGACAGTCCTTTTCCCTGGTATCGAGGAAGGTAAGTGAGGCACATGGCTCAGGAAAGCACTATCAGACTGAAGATGCAATCCTTGCTCATGCATACCCTGAGTAAGAGGCTAAGCATCTGAAAAGCTTTGAATCATGGGGTGACCCTGTAGCATAACAGAATTGCGTTAAAGGAATGGCTGACAATCACGATTGTGGTTCACATAGCAATAATATTCAGAGAACATAATAAGAACTGCAACATTAATGTTTTCAGACTTACTAATCATTGTCATATTTTGCTAGTATCCTGGCATTTTATTTACCTCACGACAGAGAATGCCCCAGTTAAACTTATATCTACCGCCAGGATTTCAAAATGTCATCTCGAGTTTTATAGAAACCTCATTCTTTTTTGAAGTAATTAGCTAAGGCACAGTTTGTATGGCAATTAAAAACCACTTGCTTGCAGAAGCTTGTAAGCGTTATGTAATTTTTTTAAACTACAAGTACATATGCGTATTCTTGCCTCCAGCTTAAATACAGTGAATGTTGTAGTTGGTTGCACAGGAATTGTCTCAAGAACATTAAAGCAAGCCAAACACGATTGTATTCCAACTAAAATTGCTCTCTTTATACCGTGTATTGAAACTTGATAACTGTTGGTTATAAAATTCCTTTGATTTTCTGTAGGTAATAAAATACTTTGGCAATTACTATTGACAGTTCTGGATAATCTTGAAGGCTGCCTTGCCTGAAGAAGATGAGTGTTACAAATCACTCCACTGAAAGAGGGAAGAACAGCAGCAGGCAGTAGACAGGTTTCAATTTCACAATGCTGATTATCTCATTCGTGATTCTATGCATGCCTAAATCTGAGGATCCCTCAAGCAGCTATATGGACTTCTACTTTTAAAATGCCTATTACGCTTTCATACTTTTTGCTGCTTCCTGAAGAGTGCCATTTCGCCAAGCTTAAATAGCAGAAAATTGCACTGCTTTTCCTCTGCCCATCTCCTCAATCTCTATTAACCTGCACAAGAACAAAGGAGTATGATAGTCCAGCTATAGGTTGGGAAATAGGTTTGAAGTTGTTTTTCATTTACTGGTGCCTATCTTCCTGATTCATAATGTATTTGAACAAAAACATTATTTTAATACGTTATCTAATGACTGAAAGCATAGCCTTTTAATTACGTCTCTATTTATACTAATAAATACACTGTGTGTTCAGAAATACATGCAGCTATTGTTTTTACGGACATCAAATGATACCATAGTGCTGTCAGCATGTGTCAAGGCTTAAACAGAAAGGAATAAAAAAGGAAATAGTGAAAAACGTTGAGGGTTTTTGTTGTTTGTGTTTTTTTCTTTTCCTATTTAGACTGCAAGAGAACAAGCAGAAGCAGCTACAAGCAGAAAGGAAAATTGTTGAAGCACCTGGTTCTAATGCTTGCAGTAGGCCTTTATTAGATGTCATAAACTGAATGATGCATTACTCTGTGGACGACTTATAGCCTGCAAATGTTGAGGTAAAATGGAGGACAAAGAATTCTTTTAAAACAAAAAGGTTAAATGTTCCTTTTCAATCAAGCAATACTTATTAAATGGAGAAATCATAATAGGCTCAGAGAGATTGGAGACTATTTCTGTTATTTTTTAATGTATTTCTGTATTACCTTAACAAATAAAAAGTATTTCACTTTAATAATTCATATTTTATGTAAGAATGATTTACAGTCTATCCTACATTTCACCTGTATTATTAAACAAAGGAAAAACATTTAAAAATCCTATTGCTGATACAGGTTTGGCAGCCCAATCTCAAATCTAAATAATTGCGTTAAAATCCACATAGGCCATCAGCCATCACTAACGAAAAGGTAATTTTGTCCATTAGAAAATATTTTAAAATAAGATCTGCTTTGCATTTAAAAAGACAAAATAATGTTTTTTAAAATGACAGTTGCTGGTTGGCCACTGATTCTGAGCTTTAATCTCATGGCCTACTCAAATTTCCCATTATGTCTGATGGAGGCTTAGGGGGATAGAAAGGCCGAACTGTGGGCCTTCATCAAAAGTGCAAGGGGGTTACAGCATTAAGAAATACAGCTGTTGCTCGCAAACTGCAAAAGTTAGAATAACTCACTACTAGGTTTGGGTATGTTTTGTTGTTTTGTTTTTTTTTTTCGTTGCTGCTAATAAAAACTTAAAGTGTTTTGTATGCTTTCTATAAACAGTGCACTTAAGTTTTATAATCTAGTACATCTTATTAAGCATGAAGTCTGCTGATCCCTAAATTATTCATAACATGGTCCAGACTGATTAAGATTGGCTTGTTAAGGAGCACAAGAAGCAATTAAACTGACAAGGCAGTGCGGCCTTGATGTATACATTTATTATCACAAGAATACCCAAAGTGAATGCCCTTATTAAGCAATGAATTTCACCTCACTGGCCTTCTACCATTGCTGCCACAGGCAGAGAGAGCTAGGAACAACATGTCAAAAGCTAACTCTGAGGAAATGCCTATCTTCAAGTGAAACCGATTTTGTAATGAACCTTTCAGTTCACTCCTGAGGTAATAAATCCTGACTGGTGCATTAATTACTTGATAACATCCCATCAAAATGCAAATGCAGCACTTGACCCATAGGAATGGCTCACTAGCTGTTAACTCTTCAGGGTATACATAAATTGTCTGTTTTCTTTTATCAAACAGGGCATTTATTTCCATCTTGCTAGGGTGAATGTCACTCCTGCCACCCTCGGCCCCTCAGTGGCCTGACACCATCATTTGCAGAAGACTGTCACTATGTGCCGACATCCTAATTGTGCTACTTCTTTGCTTTGTACCTTTGAGGCAGAATTTCCAGCTTTCCCCCCCCCGCCCCGCTTCCTCTTCCTTTTCTGGAGGAATCTTGCATGTCAAGGACAAAGCTGTAATAGCGTTACAAAGAATGACCCCCACCTCTAAAGTACACTAATCTTTCTTTTCAATGGCAATACATTAAACAAGGAATTTAGTTCCTTGAAGTGATTAAATGAAAGCTGAACATACCTATGTGAATCGCTACCCAACATAGGCAAGCATGCCTGCTTTTAGCAAAAATGCCACCAAAGCTATATTTACATGTTTTAAAGACATTTCCTCAATTCCTTCAATGAGCATTCAGTTTTGACAGTCCACAAGCAAATATTATGTCAAAGAGTAAAACAAAGTGCCTTTCATAACACAAATTTAGCAACAGTGAAATATGATGCATCACATTCTTTTTGCTTCCCAACAAAATAGGCTGCTTTAATTACAAAAACTATCTCCACAATAAATGTTAATGATGAGCTGCATTTTATATTTCCCCACTCCAAATGCTAATCTACATCAGTGGGTCTGACTCTCCCCACCTGGGTCAACCTGCTTTACAGTTTTTCTATTTGTCTTGAAGGCTTGGTGAAAATCCTTAATTCAGGTTACTAGGCAACCCTGGAGGTGAGAAAATATAATGTTTGGCCTACTCCGTTTTCGAATACACACAGTGGCCTAATGCCTTCCAAATAGACTGTGCGAAGCATGCACTGATAATTCCCTGCTACATTTTCTAAAGGCGAGGTCAGAAGAAAATTAATTGATGCTGAAAATAATGACAGGAGGAGAAGAACCACTGAGACTTGGTGTGACTGGCATGTGATGATGTTAGCAAGAATCCCAGCATGTGACTGGACAGTGTGATGAAAAATATACTTTATGTGAAGGAAAAACAAGTTACAAAACTTAATTAGTTTTTGACACTTCTTCATAAGTTATTATCTTTTCATTTGGAACATTGCCTTGGGACATCAATACACAAGAAGAAATGAAACATTCTTACTGTAAATCTGAAGGAAAAAAGATTACTTTATATTGCTCTCCTCTTTTTACATGTCTTTTTGAATAAACAAAATATCCACTGCAGCCTAAGGTGTACAAGCCCCTGAAGATGTTTCTACTGAGAGCACAGAATAGACTTGTTCGATGTAATAATCCTGTTACAACTGATTATGCAGTTTCACTTTTAAAAATAAAGGCAAGGAGGACTGGAATCCGAAATGGTCACACAAACACACACACACACAAAGCTATAGATGAGAAGCAGTTAAATTATAGCACCTACAGCAATAATGCTTCCTGTACAGCAAATGTATTTTTAATTTTTTCCACTAAGGCTTATACCTAGAAGTAATTCACACTGATTACTAAATAACCCTTGTGAGTTGCTTTGTCTTTTGAATTTTAAAAAATACACTTGCCGTGAGCAATGAATTTCATAAACCACCAGCTCTCATGCTTGATGAATCATTCTTATTTTATGCAGTGCTGTGTGATAGAGAACTGAGATAAAATATTCTATCCACAAGCTATTCAGTACAATTTATCATCAGCGGCTCACTAGTCCAGTGATAATACCTGGCTTGCAGATTTGTAATGATCAGATTCTGTTTTTATTTCAAACAGGAGCGATCGGAATACCAGAGTTTTTAATTTACATACATTAGTGAGGTTCAAATGTGGCAATAGCTACAAGCAAATTCACTTGCAAACTGAATGCTCGCCTTGCATAATGGGTTCCCTTTAGCTATTACTCACCAGTGAAGTACCCAGATAAAAATGAAAACAAAGAGGAAATAAGGAAAGCCATGATACAAACACCATACTGTGGACTAGGATAATTACTGAACCACAGTGAAGGTCACGTTTATACCTGTTTTAGTAATGATTTCTTATATTTTCCCTTTGTATCAAAAGCATAAATGCCATCTCTTTTCCACATTATTGCAGTACTGTATTCTTAGCATTCTGTAGTTTTCCAAAGTTCCAGCACATTATCATTAATAAAAGTTTTTTCTTGGTGTAAATTGGAATAAATGAAATACTGAAACAGAAGATAAATACATAAGCAACTTCAAAATCTCTGTAAATTACACCAGCTTGAGCACTTAGTAAAAAACAATGGGCTTATAATAAAATACCTCTTATAGCTATATCACTTTTATACTGACCACAGTATTGAGCTTCAATTCCCAGCAGCGTCATTACTAGACATTTTCTGCCACCTTTCTAAATCTGAAAAGCTTCCTACATTTAGTGAAGATTAGGTAATGCTACAAGCAATCAATAACAGCTATCAATTCCATACCTTGTTCGGAAGAACAAGTTGATTAAAAGTAAGTAAAAAGGATGGTTGAATATGCTTTAAAACTATCTGACTCTTCTAACTACACCATCATGACATAAAAAAAAAATTATCCACAGGGCAGAGATACAGGTCTTAGCAACAGCAAGACAGCAAGGCTGTGACTCCAACCAACAAAAGCCAGAATATTCTAAGTTAAGTTTGACACTCCTTATCTTATTGCAACATATGAAAAAAAAAACGAAGGCACAGAGGCACAAGTGAAAAATATAATGTCAGCCTCAACTTTGATTTTTTTGGTTTTTCATTGCTTGTGTCAAAGTCTTAATGTTCTCTACAAGTAGTCCTTCTCTCTGATTTTTATTCCTTTCTAGATTTTGTTCCCTCAAACGAGGGTTTTTTAAAAAAAATTGTTGGAAGTTAGAAAATGTCTGTTACCAGTAACAGAAAAAAAAATTGCTGAAGTAGCCATCACAAGCTCAGTCATCCACACAAAAAGACAGATAAGACTTCCTTTATTAATGACTATATGTATATTCTTCCCCATGTATGCAGTCCTTAGTGAGTATGCACAAATAATGGCCACATAAACCCAAATACATTTACACAAATATGATCTCAATTTTTTAGGTCCTTTTCCCACAGTACATGCTAGTGACCTTCTAATCCCCTGAATCTGAGTCCTGAATTTTGGCAAGTCAACCAGCTTAGAAGAAATTCTAGCCTTCCACATAGGACACAAAAGACAGGAAGTCTCCAGTCAGAGAGAGGCTCTCATATAAATTAGTTCACCACATTCCCTGTTTTCTGAGTCTCTACCCCCAGCCCAGGCAGTTTCATATCACTCTGCTAGAGCGACTCATTTACCTTACTACTAGTGGGGAAAGGCAGTGAAGTGGCCAATAATCTGAAAATGTGTTTAATCTTGATTAAATCAATGACAGAGGGGAAGATGAGATCCCCCTCTTTACCATTCATCCATGACTGCTGAACGTGGCTGCCTGCAAGGCCCCTAGGACTGGCTGTGCTGCAGGTGGGAGGGCCCCTGCATCCAGGATTTCTTTACGTTGTGTTGAGGTTCCTCTCCATCCGCCCTCAAGGGCTTCAGTGCAATGGGAAAATGGTGGGTAGCAACTCCCAGTCTAATGCAGCTTCCATAATAAAGCTGCCAATCCTTAAGTGGCAGAAGTTGCTAGGCAATGGCCCTTTAAAATTTTAATCTAACTTATGAATAGAATCACAGACCAGACATTGTTCTTCAGCAAACGGAGGGCAAAAAGCATCAGCTAAATTGCTGAAATAGCAGCCAGTGGATACTGTTCTTGGTTTAGGAGAATAAATTTCTGTAGCCATACTGATCCACAGAACATCAGAAGGCCCCTCCTTGATATAGACTTCTTCTGTGCTGCATCTTTCCGGTGAAATGAATATTTCTGAATCTGGAATTATTTATGCTCAGAAAGGTAAACTTAATCTCTCTGCTTCTGAGAAAAAAAAAAAAAATCAACGTATGTGGGTAATCTAAAAGAGAATAAGGAAATTGCAATATATGATATGTAGTCAAAGGACTACTCAGAAATGCTCTATTGGCTGTTATTTTAGCTCATAGACTGAAACAATGCTTGATCACACTGTCACAGACTGAATGGTCTGGCCTCAACAGTCTTATGCCATGTTATAGCTCTATATAGAAACTTGTCTCTTGCAAATTGTGCTCAGTTTGGGCCCTGTTGGAGAATTTAAATGTATACTATTGCTTTAGATGCTGTTTGAGCACAAGCAATGCTATGGAACATTTTTCAGCTTTGATAATACTGTAATTACCTTTGTGTGATCACTTCAGAAAAGATTTCCTTAGAGATGTAGTAACTTTATGTTATTTCTGAGACTCCAATCTGTCTCAAAGTCACTATGGTAAAAACAATCCTAACGAGAAGTGAAATGACAAAGACCAAGATGCTTGGAAAAGTATATCAGAATGAGAACCAAATTTTCTTTTCTTTCCTCCTTTTTTTTTTTTTTTTGTTTTGTTTTGTTTTGTTTTTGTTTTTGTTTTGAAGGAGGCATAAATCAGGCAGGAAGAATTACGTCTTGCCTGCAGAAGGACAAATATCAAGCCTCAAGATAGCAGACAAATTGCTTACAGTTAAATAGCTTTCAAAAATACTAAGTATACCTTATATCTTTACCTTGACAAACTGATCATCAGCAGAGTCTTAGCTTGCTACAAGTTTTAGATAGTCTTGCCAACTCTCTGAAATGTATTTACAGTGAAAGTAACTTCTGCTGCAGTGCTTCTGCGCTGCAGCATGTAACACTGGCTGATAATAAAGAACATGGCATGAAACTGTACAACTCCTATAGCAATTCCAATTGCTTTATTGATTTTAAAAAGTAAAAATAAAATTTAAAAAAGACAGAGAGGGTTCTAGATTTAGAAACTATTATATTCAGGCATGAAGGTTTCTCAGTGGAACATTACCAAACAAATAGGAAAATTAAGGAGATCCTTTGGAACAGTATAATGCTGACTTCTGATGCAATAAGTCCAGTTTCTAGAGAAATAGACTCAAAATGTTGCGCCAACAGCATTGTAAAATGATTCTCATGTGAGAGTTAATTTCTGCTAGGAAAATGGGGGATGGGATGAAGAAGGTTGGGATGAAAGAAGGAGAGAGAAAGAGCTCATATGAGTATCGACATGAGTTTGCTCTTCATGAAATAAGTGGCAAAATTTCCACTAAACTCAATAGCATCAGAGAAGGTCTTATAAGAGCAATATTTTACATAATCAGATACTTCTACCCATAACAAATACCACTCTACTGTCATCCTCTTTACTTCTCTGCATATCTGACTCCTCTGCTATTTTCTCCACAAATCCACAGAGTAAAACCCTAAAACAAACCTTGCAAGACTGAAGGATACAATAGTGAAGTTCTCTGATTATCCCAGATTTAGGAGAGGAAAGAATCTGACAAGTAATCCCCACTGCCATTGTGTGGCCATTACAGTGTCCTGCGAGCCTGGACAAGTTATTAGGTCAGACGCTAACTTCCTAAGGAGAAAAATGATGTGGTCGCCTTTGTCCTCTCTGCAGTAATGGCTGGAGTCAGTACTAATTAAGGCCCTGCGGCAGTGTGGTACGAGAGAGGTCAGAGACTTCTTTCTGACACCTAAACAGTGCTCAGCTCAAAGGAACTGCCCCTAATCTGAAATGATGTGATGTAGAGCTGGCCTTTCAGCTTCACTGTATATTTAAAGGAAAATGACAGTTAATGACAGGGGTGTCAAAAACGAGCAGATGGAGAGGCTAAGGAAAACAGAGCTGTATGGTAAAATTTACTTACAGTTCGTCACTGTGCTTAGAATTAAGGGTTACTGCACAAATGTAGAAGGTTTGGATACCTTTCCATCATTTTGCTGAAGTAGAAGAAAAAAATGCCTTATGCACATAATTTGAAGAAAGGCTGTTGACAAAGTAGGCTTATTTTTCCATCACTATGCAAAAATCAGTACATACCTACCCCCGCACAACCTACACTGCCTTCAGTTTTCTGTTATCAAAATAAAATATGAAAATAATAATAAGAACATTTAATCTCATTCAGTGGATTACTACTTTCCATTTTATCTTGTTGGGAGTAACCATTGCAGTAATTAATCTTCTAGTCATTTTCTTTCTGCCCTTCAGGCATGGAACTTGGGAAACAAAAGCAATATTCAAAACAGAAACTAAGATTTATTGTCAGTTAGTTATAATAGACACCTGCACAGATTACTAATTACTACAAAACCATCAGGTCTGCTGGCAAAAATCCCTTCCCATTCTCTCTTTTTATCCACCCCTAGTGACACACCTGCAAGCCTTTAATTGATGTTGTATTTATCTCAGGAGTCCTTGTTAGCATTGCATTATAGTTTCACCATTCACAATGCTATAGTTAAGGTTTGGTCAGCATTTCCACTGTTGAGGCTTCCCTCCCTCCTTCACTCCTTTTTCTCCTTCCCCTTCAACCCCATTCTCCAGGATTTTTTAAAGAAAGAAAATTTGCTCCAGGCTAAAAGTTAAGTAGTGAGGTCTCAATTCAGTCTTATATGATTCTTTTAATCAAACAAGAAAGAGACTTGGTTTGGAATGTTTTAAAGTTACGTATAAAAAGCAAAACTAAACAACAAAAAATTCTCCAGAAGTCCTTCAGACTCACATAGTTGAACCATTGCTTTGATGTACATTAGAATAATAAAAATTTAGCAAGTAATTGGCCCACCATAGGGAATTGTAACATCTGGTATTTCCCTTAAAAGTCAAAAGGGATGAGATCCATAATCATGAAAAAAGAGGTTTTCAGACAAGTACTGTGATGACTTCCTATAAAATATACTAGTAAACATTCAGAATATGAATGGGAAGAAATTATTATCACACAGAGCATAGATAATGTAATTTGTGCCCCCAAATGATATATAGTATTTAATATTTTTCCTTTAGAATTTTAAATAGCTCCTATCCATATGCTCCAGAGGACTTCTTTGAATTATTTGTATACAACTGTTCAATATTATTACCTTTTCTACACTAATTCTAATAATTAATATATTCAGTGATATTGTAGAGCTTCCACTACAGATACAGAAGCTGACCTCTATCTATATATGTCTCTCTCTAAATATATGAAGGCAGAAGGACAAAGTCATTTTAATCCATGGCTCTGCCTAAGGTAGGAGGAGGGAAAGATAAGAAAAGAGGGGAAAATGAAAGGAATTCCGTTTCCCTCAGTCCTGCGTTGTATGGTAAGAGTCAGAGATGGAGTTCAAGAAGCTTTGCTTTCAATATGGGTTCTCACTGCACTGAGCCCAAGCCTCAGTTTAGCAAGGTATGTAAAGACTGGATCGCATTAACTCAAGATACCACTTTACATTTGTCGTTCAAGCTGGCCTGGCACAGCCTGCCCAGGACAAGTCTGCCTGTTCCCTTGTCCTCAAGGCCCGTTAGAACTGGACTTACCGCTCAACAGGTCGCTGTTACAAAAAAAAAACACAAAACCACAACAAACAAGCACACAAACCAACAAAAACAACAACAACCAAACAAAGAAAACCTTCAAAACAACTATTTTAAGTCAACTGGCTTTAACATGACTTTCAGTTTTCCTGGTCAATAGATTATAATGAAAAGATTACTTGTGACCAGCTAATACATTACCCAGTAGTAATAACTTTGGTTTTTATCATGTTTGGAAGGGATTCATTGAAATCAAATCCCTTTCTGTTGCCAGAACAATTTACCCTATAGGAAGAGTCAGTAACAGGAAGACAGAGCCTCTTCTGTGTCATCCCACTTGGGCTAGGTAGCTACCAGCTGACCCCAGGCTCAATATGTATCGTGCTGCCCACGAGCAATTATTGCACTGACTCATCCACAGATTAATCAAAGAGCTTCATCTCACAGTTGCTTGTTGTGGATCCCCCTGGAACATGTTAGGAAACCACTGTAAGGTGAGGCAGACATGACTGCAAACTGAACTCCACTTCTGCCTTCTTTTTCAAACAGTGTAGCTGCTTTCTCTTTCACAATGAGCAGGGTCAATGCCAGCAGAGAAGAATTTGGCTATAGGAATGCAAGCCCTTGTCTGCAAGGCATCTTTGGATTGGACACTGCCCCACTTGTGTGTCCTGTGATTTATGTAGACTTAGGGAGAATTTCTTGAATCCCACAGCCCCCTCTATCTCTACCTTTCCACATGGCTGCTACTCAGAGGCAGCAATGTGTTTTGCATATTTTGTGTATTATAAACTGGTTCCACAGGCCTGACTCAGGATAGGCCCTGCAGCTCTTTTTGCAGTCTGAGCCTGGACATTTCCTACAAACAGCTGTTCTACTTCAAAACACAATGCTTAGAAACAAAGTATTAGATAAATGTATTTTAAAACAACCAGCACCCAACACGAATCCAGCTTAGCTACATTTCTGCCATTTCACAATTATCTAGACATGTCTATTTTCTTCTGACATCCTCATTCACAGCAGGTTCTGGAGACCAAGTCACATTTTCCCCCTTTCCTACTGTCCTTCTTGAGATACTCTCCATTATTAAACTCTGTAGGTATCCTTTTGTTCTCCCGTGCTCACAGCTTAAGCCTGGTCTGCTGAAAACTAGATGTCTGGAAAACTTGCCAGAACTTGGGATGCTATGCCAGGGAAGCATGACTATATGCTCGACCTCTTCCTCTGTTCTTTCCCTTAGCATCTGCTACTGGCGGCTGTCAGGATCCTATTACAAAACCATCTACTAGTGCCAGCACTGTCCCGTAACCAAAAGTATTAGCTGGTAAAGAACAATCTGTGCCCATTTTCTTTTCCTGTCTGCCTGTGTTTAGTCATATCTGTTGACTGAAAATCAACATATCCAAACATTAAACCTCATCCCAGTAACGAGATGAACACACAGGTTCCATGAATAATGATTTTGAAGTTACTTCAGAATCCACTGAATGGCTAAGTTCCATATTTAATTATGGAATGTGAGCTGGAATCTAAATTTGCATGAGCTGGGATATAAATTTGGGATAAATAATTGTTCTCAGTCTATAGCGGATGTATCCATCTACTCTGAGCTAGGTCAGCCATCTCTGTACTGTATACCATTGCTGGTACAGATGTGACCTAAACCAGATAGGATTCTTCACAGAGAGAGGCACTTTACATGCTTCTTCTAAAACTGGATTTCATTTGTCTTACAAGCAATGAGGTAAAATTCGAGGGACCGCTGGAATTTGAGAGTTTCTAGGAGATCTACTAATTCAATTCTAGAAATGGGGAGCATTTAGAAATACGTTATTCTCTTGCAGATTAAATTCACTCCTTCACTAATTGCCAAAGCAAAGCCTATGCACCAGTTAAAATCCATTTAAGCTGCACTTTGAGGGCTTAAGTGAGGCTTACATGATGCCTAAGTTTTGTGCTAGCCTTCTTCAGAGAGGATGAAGTTCACTCTTATGTGAACTAATCAGTTTTGATGTCCTCTTTTCCATTTAAAATCAGTGAATTATTAATCTTTATGTGTACAGTAACTTCTTGAAGCATACTTTATATGCAAATTCATATTAACATCATAACAACATCTATAATATAGACTGAAATAAATTATGAAGTACTGTGTAAGTGATCCTAGATATTATGACCTATCAAGTCAAAAATTCAATGGATTTTTTTAAAAATATTATGCCCTTTAAATACATATTTACATAATAGACTGTAATGGCTCAGAAAAAAAAAACCTCTTACAGCATGTAAATAATGCGTGGTTTTAGATTTGTCTAAATACATATGCACATGTATTTACATATTAACATGACAGGTTGCAAAGATACTAAACAAGCAGGCTTGTATGGTCTTCTGCACTACATGAGTGTTTTAAAACACTTAGAAAGGAAAAATTGAAGTCACAGATTATGAAATTGCAGAATGGTTAGGGGTTGGAAAGGACCTCGGGCGATCATCTAGTCCAACCACACCTTGCACACCTTGAATTCAAGCAAAGACCCGATTTCCTACTCCTGTTGAAAAATTTAGCACTTATGTTCAATTTCAAACCAATATTCTTGGGCTTTCCAACATTTTATTGTAGATATTTTTAATTCAAGATCTTCACAGTATCTCTGTGTTGACATACTACCAGCAACAACACTAATCTAAAAGTGGAAATGGTAGCATTTACAGGCAAGAAATTCAGATTTAAACTCTGACATAAATTTTAACTGGCAACAGATTTTGTGATTTAAGTTATAAAAAGTGGAAGATCGATGATTAATTTGAATGGATATTCTGAAAATGTTGACCTTGCAAAAGCCATGAGTTTGTGAGAACACGTCTACTGCCTGTCACACTGCTTCAATATCACTCGTGTCTCATCAAAGTGTATACTTCTAATTCAGAAACCTAGAAACACTGAACTGTGCATAGAGTTTACTGGAACGAGCAGTGACACAGAAGCCACTACAGACTCTCCAGTGAGCCGAAATTATTTGCATATTAAAGCATTTGACACCAGCCCTCTTTGCTTTTAACAACTTCAACAAATATTTAGATCCTATGCTATGTATAAGGTAGGTAGATCAGTAGACACACAGACACACAGAACCTACTGTGACTCAGTCTATGGGTTTACACAAGATTCTCTTAAAAGCACAAATGAATATTGCCTGTTGGCTAAATAAGTGCTGGTGCATCACTGTAGTTATAGTCTTATAAGAACTTTGTAGGATTCTGAGAAGATAAAACACCCACTCCTCACACCGTTAGTCCACTGCAAGTCTTTGTATTTGAAATAAAAATAATAGCGACAGTCAACTATGCTAATGTCCATAATCATTGTAAATTATAACTGTCAGTGGTCACAAACCTACCCCATGGAAACATAAGGTAACAATTTAGGCTTATATTACTACTCTCAGAGAAGAATACTCATAGGAAACTTAAGTAGTATGGGAATTATAATATATATACTAAAAATAGAATGTTTTGAGTTTCTTTTTTTTCCCTTTTTTTCCTTTTCTAAATGGAATATTTCCATATAAAGCACTGTGTGCAGAATTTTGCACTCAGTTTCCATTGTTGAAATTATACCAGTCTCTATTTAGAGTTAGCGAAGATGTGCATAGTGATTTTAATTCTGAACAGAACACTAGAAGAGGCCAGGAAAGCAATAGCTTTAGTCTACAAATAATAGCATCCAACCACAGGGGAGAAAATGTATCCTCCCTCCCTAAATATATAGTAAAAATAATGCTGAAATTGCAGGCGGTTGCTTATCTTTATGATCTGGACAGTGTGCCTCATTTTCATTTTCTCTCACCCAGACAGACTGAATGCATGAAGACAGTTTCTTACAGTTTGAAAAGAAGAACAAAGGGAAACAAAATTATAAATTAACATGAGAAGTCAAAGATTTGTTGACGCACGTTGCATTAAGAAATATGTAGTTTTGGACTAGATTTTTAGGAAGATGCAATCTCATCAAATTGTCTTTTATAAAACAGGCAATATTCAGGTTTTTTGTTTTGCCAACATGAACAAAGATGAGACATGCTATGGACATTAATTTTTGCTTGCTTATCTTACATCATGTAAACTTGCATTCACAATCCCATATTTCTATGATTGTTCACAATTTGAAAAATAAATGGAGAAAGGGAAGGGAAAATTATATACAAGAGACATTTAATTAAAAAGCTCATTTGATTATTCACTCTTTAGAAATACTTGATGACAAATCTCCTGCTTTATAAAACATATGTTTTACCAAGAAAGTGAATCAAAATGATGATGTCAGTATGAAGAATGTATTCAAATACATTAAAAAAACACATTTGGCTGGGTGTGTAAGGACTCAGAACTGAAATTCCAAGCTCTGTGTATGTTATAAGGCTAACTTAGGCTTAGCCATTACTTGGTTTAGCCCTTTTTTGTTTATTTGCCTGGGTTTTGTTTGTTTGTTTCCTTGTTTTAAATTATTAGTGATCATATGGTTCCATGGAAGATTAAAAAAAATAATAATTAAAAGGCCATAGACTTTAAGTTTATAAGCAAAACTACTGTATCCCTTCTGTACGTTCTAACTGCCCTCCAAATAATTACAGAGTGGAGACTTGGCTGTCATTCATGTGTATCTATTCCATTGTGTGAAGAGAAAAAGAAAATGGTTGCCCATACATTAGCACATCACCCATGGCTAGTGCAATGACAAGATAGATTAGGATGTATATTAAATCTCACACATGACTGCCTTTCTGTATCAAGGTAAAAAATACTTGCTCTTACATACATTAGGGACTAGTGTTGGACTGACATCTACATTAATATTGACAGCATATCAACATTTTTTACATTAACTGAGTCAATAACTAGTCTAAACCTGGTAAAACTTAGATAACAAAAATGAAGAAAATATCTAGCAAGCAGCATTATATTCTTGTACCTAAGAAAAGAAAATTAACCCCCAAATAGTACATTGCTTTTCTGAATTATCAATCCTACAGCAATACATCAACCAGTGTATACAGCTGTGACTTGGTAATCCAATCTCATTTGTCAAACAAGAATTCTAGTAGATAAGGAATGCTTCTAGGAAAAGAAAACCCTGCACTGACAATAACATAAATATTATATACATAGGAGGCTGATTATAAAAAGCTGGATTAGCATCATTGTATTACTTCACCTCCTAAACATTACTTTCACAGACATGATGAAATTGTCAGGCAGTAATCCCACTTCCACAATAGTTGCTCGTGACAAATACACAAAAACCTGCACAAACTCAAGACTATTTCCTTATTTTGCAGGGCAGTTCAACTGTTTGTATTTTTTCCATGTTAAGAAGTACCTTTAAATCAAAACTGCTATGAAGGTTAGCTTAGGAAAGAGTTTTCATTATTCACCTTTGCTGTAAAATCCCCAGTAAATAAGCAGTCACTTCTCATTCCAAGACAATGTCTTGGTTTCATTAATAATTAAACATTGTTCTCCAGTGATATCTGGCTATTTTATACTCTGGTCTTCAAATATATTCTCTTCCAAATGAAGTTCAAAAAATACTATTCATGTTTTTAAGGTGCCCACACATTTTATGAATATGCAGAAGAATGCTGGGAGATAAACGTGTCCATTCTCCCAGATTCACTCTGCTCAGAGTTAGTGAAAGGGGAGTAATGATAGGAATTTAGTACACAAAAACTTTTGAAAACAGCCTCCATTAGAATCAGTTATTGGCCCAAAACTGATAGGTAAATGGCTATCATTTCAATCTTCGCAATTAAGTTGCTACAGTTGGAAGCATCCCAGAACATTATTACTCAGCAGAAACAAAAGTATGAGGCAGCCATGGAAAGTTTTTAGATTTTAAACACACCAAGGAGTAACATTTGAAGTGCTATTTATCTCAGAAGTCAGAGAAGCTTTTGTTTAACCATCTTTCTCACTAAAGGCTACCTTTTCCCTCTGTTTTAATGCACTGTGGAAGATGAGGAGGGTTAAAGTGATATTCTTGGCAATATTTATCTCCAAACGATCCCATCGTTCATTTATGCAAGTCCTTGAGAATGGTGATGAAACGGGCCCTGAAAAACCCAGGCTTATGGACATGAGCTCTTCCATCAGGCAACACTACGGGTAAACAATGGACAGGAAGAGGAGGCCTCTCTCTACTGTTCTGCTAATGCTCTTCTAGGCTCTTCTGGCTAAACATATAAAAGAAAAAGAAGCAGAGAAATGCCTGGCACAGAATTGGAACTAGCACTCTAGTGCTTGAGACGCTGACAGCATTCAAGCTGATTAATTAATATCAGTAAAGCCCACTGAAAAAGGTTAAAAGACCACTTTAACATGCAGTGATATTATCATGATCATTAGGAGGGCATATTTCTGTCTTTGCTAATGTATCTTCTTTTATCAGCTCAATAAACTGATGTAGGAGTGCAATTTTTCAATTACATTTTCATAAACAGATGGCAGAATTTAGCAAATTGATGTTTAGAATAATGGTACAGTAATAAGGCTTGTACTTTTGCACTTTTTCCTCTGAAGCTTTTGATACCAAATCCCAATAATGCCAATCTCCTTAGTTTGAAGTAGTTTCGTATTCCTAGGTTGCTGTATAATGATCTCTGATCTGATTGTTTCAATGTGAAGAGATATGGGTGACTGTGGGTAGTAAGCTTAATTTATTAAATAATGAGGATATTAACCTGTTTGTCAAATTTCATAGACGTTTTAACAAAAGCTTAACCTCCCTGATGATTATCCTTTTGAGCTAGAATACGCTGTTACAGGGCAGAAACGATACTTAAGTGCTATTGCAGAACGCATCTTTTGTTCCTAAATTTTATTCCTAACAAGAGCTAAATGATGCCCCATTTATAATGTTTTCAATTCTCACAGAGTCCACATGTGGCCGCATTCTAGGATTGCCAGACACAGTGTATGTTTCAGAAAGCTAAACCTCATAAATCTCCAGAAATTCCTCACATCTATTATGTTTACCTTCTGCTGCTGATGAGCCTGTTGGGCTCTGTACAGAGGAAATTACAAGCACTCCAGAAGATTTGGCAAGAAGATGCTAGAAGAAACAATGGGTAAAAAAAAAAAATAATAATTCTTAACTGAAACGTCCCATCCAGCATTGGCTACCATTTACATATTTGAGATTACAGCTAGTAAAATGGAAATTCCATTGAAATGGCATAAATTGTTTTCAAAAATCCCTATCTTTTTAGTGTTAGTTATGTCTGAAATTAAACTTGTTAAGCTACACTGTGTGTAACTCATGGAACTGAGCTGAAGCCTAACTTTCATACTGAAATTAGGTCTGTTTATACACTTTTCCAATTAAGAACAAAAGGCTGTTGTATTCAGGAGCTTTTGCCTATCATCTTCTTGCTCATTTCTATTAATCTATATTACAAAATGTCTTCCTTTACTTAATAGATGTTTGGAGACTGTTGTAACAGCTGCTAACTAGTAAGGAAATGCCAGCAGAAATATTTTATGGTCACACATTTAAATACCACTGGAAATTTGTTTATAGTTAATGCCAACTGAAATGCTTATGTTCTAGGCATATTTTGCATAGTGATAAAAAACTAGTAGTTCAGAAATCTCCTGATTTAATCCATGGAAGGGCCAAGGGCCAAAGAAAATTGAATTAGTTAATTGTGGAAATAAAATGAAGCTGCAAGTTCTCATATTTGCCTGCTAAATAAAATAACTATATTGCACCATTAACACACAAACACACATACACATCCTTGCACAACCACGAACAGCTCTGAATTAAATACCTGGAATTTAGAAGTGCCATTAAAAAGGATGGAAATCTATCCCAAAATTACCAACACAGATATTGTCTTGATGTACTCTCCCCCAAATCAGTGCCCTCCTCTCTGACAACAGCAGCGGTGGAAGCGCTCAAGCCCCACATGTTCTACTGGGCACCCTGAAGGATGAGGTCACAGGTGGAGATTTTTTTTTCAGAAACTTGCACGGAAACAATCTTACAGAACTAGTAATGGTTGCTCCCATCTCTACCCAAAGCGGTAAAAGTCGCAGCGAGTCTTTCTAATGAAGTGGAGAAATATTTTGGATTATATATGAACTGTATGACAGCACACCCTCCAAAAGCAAATCATAAGAGAGAAATATCAGGTTTTGGAAACTAAACAAAAGTCTGCTCTTAATCTGATGTCTTAACCAGCTTCAGAACCGTAGAGTATTCCTGCTTTTAAATCACGCAGGACAGGCTAGTGGTACAGAAATATACAGTTAACTGGTAACCTGTGACACTGAAAAACAAAATATTTACAAAACCAAGATATAAAAGTCACATCTGACATAGCTGAAAGTCCACTGCTTTAATACAGTTAGAAGAAAGAATATGGTGTTCATCTTTTTTTAAAAGCAAACATCTCACAAGATGCTACTGCCAACTATTATAAATAAACCCGTATGTCTTGAATTTTGGCATTACTGAGACTAACTACTGCCCAGTATTAGTTATACCCACTAAACAATACACAAAATTTTAATAACATTCACTCTTATCTCAGTGAAAATCACTACAATACCTTTGTAACATTTAGTCCCAAATGCTTTTGGAATTGTTTGGCATTTTGCCAATACGTAGCTTGAGAAGGCTAGATAAGAGCCAACAGTAAAAAAGAGTTTTTTATTTTCCATTCTAATGAATAAAAACTGCTAAACTAAGGAGCGTTAGCAAGGGACTTATAAAAGATATGGCATAGGTTATTAAAACACTATCCTTATTACAAGAATTTTTCCTCACTGATATCATTTGGCTTATTGAATGAGTTAACCTTTTTTTTCCTCCACCTTTTTTTTTCATCTCTTCCCCTTTACCCTTCCTACCCCTCTTGCAACTGCCTAAAACCAGAAGACTGACAACTGATTCTACGAGCTACGAGGTAAAGTGAATTAGACATGCAACATGCAGTCCTATACTTCGACACTGGAGGAACACTCCTCCACTATTGGAGGAACAAGACCTCGTAAGGACATGCCCTGGTGTGGCACAGCCAAAGGCTTTCGCTGGGACTTGAACTGCTGAGGAGCAGTTAAGGACGTGCACGGAGTGAGCGAGGTCATTTGTTCACCACCA